>NW_022900932.1:35824311-35827621 GCF_012274545.1 Fukomys damarensis
TTTTTTTTTTTTTTTTGGTGTTTTTGAGACAGGTCTCACTATGTAGTTCAGGCTGGGTTTTAATTCACTGTGTAGACCAGGCTGGCTTCGTATTTGCAGTGATCCTCCTGCCTCAGCCTTCTGAGTGTTGTGATTATAGGTGTGTACCACCACACCTGGCTATATTATCCTTTCAAAACTGTTTACCAATGGCCATTGCCTAGCTGTTCTAATTGAAAACAAAAAGCACAAGCAGGAATAAATAAAAGATTACACCTTTCATTTAGTAATTTCTTTTAAAATCTGAGATGATTAAGGTATCTTGATGTAATTAAGCAGAGCCCTCAAACATGGAGAGTTCATTTCCATTTTTAATTAGTCTTAAAATACGTATAGACAAAGGAAGTTAATTTTTATATCTAAGGTCTCGTCCAACTCAAATCTGTGCTTTAGAAGATATTTAGCATTTTGGAAGCTCTGCTTGCAGTATTAAAACTGCACTTATTACATATTGGGCTCCACATAGATTTGGTAATTTTACTTTGGTGAGAGTCCAATTTATTTTTTCAGTAGCTCATTCTGCTTCATGTTGTGCTTAAGTTTTATGGGTAATTTTCATTGGTTGTATGTCAGCAGCAAATTCCATTTAAATCAACTACATTTTATTTCAAAGTATTAAATGACAATGAAAGGTAATGGATATAAACAATTATGAAAACTTGGATAACCATATTTTCAGGGAAACTGGTAATAACTAAATTCAAACTACACAAGAAGGGCTAAGGATTTGGCAAGGGAATAAAAAGCTTGAACTTTTAGAGGGACAGTTTTACATTCTTAAGAAAATCACGGCCAACTCCAGCATCTTTATTCAGAAAGAAGATGAGGATTATAAAACAATCAAAAAAGACAAAAGAATTGGATGCCATAAATGTCTGGAACACCTAGTCTATGCTTTAAGATAATTTTAAGATAATGTCTGCTGGTGTCATTTGTTTGAAATATTATTTTTTAAAATAACTGACATTTTAAACCCACGTCCAGCAGTCATCCACTGGTATTCTTAATTTGCCCAAGACCTTGTTGAATCTGGTGTCTTCTCAGGTCTGAGCACACACACCATAAGAATATACAACCAATTTCTAATGGAAGTCCTGAGAAATTTCCCCAGAACAGAAGTTTTAACAAGAAAACCACCACAATAAAGAACAATACCATTCACTGTTTCATAGTCCAAAGTCATGTTTCCAAATAAGTATTACACTGGAATGCACAGCCAGTGTAACCTAGTTGCTGCCCCTATATCCTCACCTGTAGTTTGGTTTTGATGTTAGTTTTTATTTTTTATTTTTTTCCCTAATGCTTTGAAAGTATATATCTAAAGCAACTTCCCAAGGTAAGGACTGATGCAGGGGGGGAAACATCCATGCCTGGGATCCTTTCAGGAACCTCAGTCTGTACTTTTTTAACTATGGGTTTCACACTGTTCTGGGTTCCTTATTGGTACTTCTCAGGTTCAGCAAATACTGAAGGTCTTCGCTACAATAAAAACGTTTCTTGCTTTTATAGTATATTGTTATTTCTGATAACAATATGCTACAAAAGAACAGTATTTACTGAACAATTTGTACTCCAGCTTTTGCGTCAAGCCCTCATAGATCCTTATTTAATCCTTGCCACGGTCATAAAGAAAGCAGGTCCTTACTATTTCAGAGTTAAAGAAAATAAGACCTAGGAAGATTATTTTCCCAAAGATGCAGAGATAGAAAGGGACAGAAAATGAGAACTCAGGAAATATGCTTCCATAACCTAAGCTCTTTATTTTGGTATATATCAATTTCTATCTCCTCCGCACCACCAGTCTAGAGCAGTCTAGAATGGTTTCTCTATCCTTCAACAATCCCCTATTTCTCTAAGTCTTCTGTTTGTCAAGAATTCTGTGTAGTTCAACCTTTCTCTCAAGCTGTGTTATCAGTACAATAACCATAGCACCATTCCTCTTTGCTCTCTGTGATGTTCTCCAAGCTGTTTAGCAATGCCTCACAAAAATTTGTTATAAGTCTAGGATATTCTTGACAAATGACCATGCAGATCTAAAATCTGATCTTCATTTATCAACACCCAGAAACAGTCCTTGAGATGATATATAGTTCAGTGTCTCATTGGGAACTGCCAAAGAAAGATGGCCCTAGAAATCCCGGAGTGTCACACTATTAAAGTACTTCTAAAACTCAGTTGCTTCATCTGAGTCCCACGGGGGACTATTGTGAAGGTCACAATCCTAGCAGAGAGTTGAGAGAGGATTACCATTGCTTAAATACTCAGTGCCACCTTGGATTCAGCTAGAGCAAGGGTTTTCAAATTATATTACCTCGCATGAATTTTAAAATACCAGAGAAGTACTTAATCCAGGAGAAGAGTGGGAAAGGAACGAAGAGTAAGAGGACATAGCCCACGGAGTCCTGGAGGCTGCTCCCTCACTCTGTGTCCAGAGACTTCTCAGCAGCTTCATACACAGAAGAGCTCCATCAGAATTTACTTTGGAGATAAAATAAGCAAAATGCAGTCTGGAAGATAGTTGCCACAATGCTATTTCATCCCACTCAGAAAGATACAGACAATAGTTTTCCGTCCTAAAAGTGAGAGGAATTATAGATAGGGATGCAAAGTGTGTGTTTATTAGTGCGTCGGACTATTTGTTTGTCCTTTAGAGAAAAATGAGTAGTAAAGAATGCTCAGCTTTAGCCTAGATCCTCTCTGCCTTTCTGAGAAGTCAATATTCACTCTCTACGATCCACCGTCACATTCACAGTGGAAAATCCATATTTGGACTCCTGCAGAAAGTATCCCGCTCTCCTTCTTGCCTGTATTTTTCCAGTGCCACAGCCCTCAGATCACTCCAGGTCTCCATTCCCAGAAATTCTCCATGTCACCCTCAGGAACTATATGACATGTGAATGTCTTTTTTGTTGTTGTTTTGGGTGTTTTTGTTTTGTTTTTTGTACCAGGGATCAAACTCAGGACCTTGCGCTTGCTAGGCAGGGGGTGGTACCTCTGAGCTAAATCCTGGCCCTATGCATGTCTTTTATTCTTCTAATTATCAGAGCCAAAGAGATACACAATCCAAGGAGAATTGCAGAGAGATCCTCACTATGAATTAAGTAAGATAAGGGCCACCTGTAGAATCTTCAAAGACCTTCTCTACTTGGGGTCCAATGAATTGGATTTAACCTGGGAATGAGAAACACTCCATAAATTGAGATTGTCAGCCAATTGTTTTTCTAAAAATATCTATCCAGGCTGGGATTTAGCTCAGTGGCACCATGCCTGC
>NW_022900932.1:35827682-35837927 GCF_012274545.1 Fukomys damarensis
CACACACACACACATTTATTTTCATCTAATTCAGACTATATGTACGGCAATGAAAGACAAAAATAGAAAATCAATGAAATTTTCTCTTTGCTGTTTTCCTACCACCATACTAGTTATCAGATTCAATAAGTCCAAAAGTGATTTTTGTAAACAACATGATCCAGCAGTCCATGATTTTTAATTTTTTTCTTTCCTTCTCAACCTGTCTTTCTTTTAATCTTACTTCTTACTATTCTTCAAAAGAGTATGTTGTCTTCTTAATGCTAGCACTCTTCTAAGGCTATCCCATGCCTTAAGAGAGAGAGAGAGAGAGAAAAAAAAAACCTCTCCTTAATATCTACACTCAACAGCAATAAAACATCAACAAAAACTACAATGTTGCCAAAATAACACTGACCCCACAGTCCTAATTTTAATTTATATAATCAAATTTATCAATGAAGATAATTTGATGCATGTGAAAGCATGTACATGTGTGGTTTAACACTAATTAAGTACATGCGAGATATAGATCAGTAGTCCTCAAACTTAGAAACATCACTTGAAGGTTTGTTAGACATTGATCTGGGATCCGCTATCAAAATTTCTGATATTACAGGTCACGGATGCAGGGATTTGACATTTCTAACAAATGTCTAGGTAATGCTGATGCAGCTATTCTGCGGACTACAATTTGAAAAACACTGGAGTAAACCTGTGAAGTGGTCTAATCAAGAGTTCACCTTTTAGCTATGGTTGGCGTACTAAGGGCATTATTAGGAGGACATGTGGTGAGAGAGAAGGAGCAAGAGCTTCAAATACCAGCACCTAAGTTTGCATCAGAGAATCTGTTTATGAGCAATACTAATAGACTCTATGATCTTGGGCTGTATTTTTTCAAATCTCTCACCTACTAGTCTAAGATATTTTGAGGATTACATTACATACTGCATGGATGACAGGTAATAAATTATCTTTTTAATTGAGTTTATTGGTACATTTTAGGTATACAGTACAGTTACATTCATCATTGGGATCTTGTACCTTTACATGACAGGTCTTGGTTCTCATTTTTTCCCCTGTCCCTGCCCTCCCTTCACCTGTCAGGTAATAAATTATAATGCACTGTAGGTGCAATTATAGTCAGTCCTCTACATCTGCACATTCAACCACCTGCACATCAGAAATACTGAAAAAGCGCTTCACGTGACCTTATGTTGTAGTGTTATGAGTAATTCAGGCATGACTTGAGGATATGGAAGGATACACCATTGTATATGAGGTGTATAACTTCTGTGCCCTGTGGATACAAGCTACAACTGTACTTAGAAATGTATCCAGTCAACAAGGACACCCCATAAGAGTGGCCTCTGAGGTTCACCACTGAAGTGGTAAGGTTACATTTCCTCAATAGTCAGAGGGGATTGAAGGGGAAAATAAAGGCTAACTCATTTGTCACGAGAACTCAACTTTTTACTCTGTTACATAGCAAACATTTCTTTTCCTATTCTTCTTTGTGTTTGAAATGCTGTGTACATTTTCATGATTTCTACTTTAAAGAAAGTCCTTATTTAAGAGGTTTTTATGAAAGAAATATTGAACTACTTAGCAAGGTCTCAAATGTTAAAGCCATAAGTTTTTTTTAATTAAACTATTAAAAGGGGTTCAATGCCCTGCAAAAACTAAATCATGTCACTGATTTTGATAGCTCATTATGTCTCTAGGTGTTAAATTAGGAGCCTCTCATCAAAGTTATTGGATTTATCCTTGTGCAATAGATGCACATAATATGGATTGTGTTTAAGATTTTTAAAAGTTTGAAAAATTGTAATGTGTTGTATAAATTTTTGTGTGTGAAAGTGAAGTCCTCAGGCCAATAGTAGTTTTACAGATGCACTTGTACTTAAAAGGAAATAAACCTCTGTAAACAAAAGGTAAAAGTTGTGACAGCAGCAGCACAGGGATGCAGGCCCATGGTCCTCTAATCTTATGATGCTGGAACTGTTACTTAATTACTCTAGGTCTTACTTGCTTAGCATTAGTTCAAGAGAAACGCCACCCTCTACTTCAAAACTCTGAGCCTAGCGCATCGCCCACAGCCCTCAACAGTTATCTGTTTGACTACTGAAGAACTCATTAGAAATTCATCACAATGTATGGGCAGGAAAAATTTCTGTTTTAAAAAGTAATTACAGATAGTATAGTATTGACTCATACTACTGCTTTGTTTTTTCTTCAAATAAGTTGAGCAAATACTAAAATTGCTGCTTAGCACATTCTTAAATACGTGAAGATTGGCTATGCCAAAAACGGAGCCAGCTTTACTGTGTGGGCATTTCTTAGAGGAAAGGTTGTTGTGGGAAAACTGCTACTTCTACAGGATTAACAAAATTGCTTAAAAAATCAATCTTGTCTTCCCATTTATTAGATTTATCATTAATGGTTCAAGATGTTTAAAAATACTAATATCTTATCAGTTAAATCCTGAATATTTTCTGGAGAGATAGAATTCTCAAAATAATCAATGATTGAGTAATTAAAGAGAGAGGAAGAAAGTAATCTATCTAACCTTAGGAAGGAATTACACTTACTGCCTTCCATTGACTGAGGGGGATGACTTTTGCCCAAGAAGCAGTGCCGACCTATGACTGTCGACTGGGCTGATTCACTGGCATGAACCATCTGGAAGTAGTTTCATATAAATCATAAATCAATTTGATTATAATATTAAAGCTAGAGGGGGAACCTTCACCAATAAAAGAAAAATGTAATCATTGTTCCCATCTCTGAAATTCACTTTTAATCAATTTAATAAAGGAAGGAGATTAAAAGATAGCTTCTGTGTGTATTCATTTTGTTCATTTTCATCTGTTCTGTGGCATCATTTATTGCTCTTTAATTGGTCCTTTATTTTAAAAATTTATTGTCTGGTATTACACAATTGGATTTTAGGATACTAATCTCACAGTATTCTTTAATAGGTAAATGTGATGAAAATTTTATAAGGATTCCTTTCTAATTAACTCACTAAACAAGCGTACCTACCCCCTGCTTCCCCAAGGTGTTGTCATAATACACTGCTCGGCTCGTCATCCAGGATAATAAGATTTCTGGGAAGTCAGTGGACTATTTCTTCTGTAACCAGAGGCATGTTTCCAGTAATCTCCAGCCTAAATTTATTTTGTGTCTTCTCTGTCTTTTCAGGATTCTCAGTAGAAAGACTACATTAAACTGGGAAAAGGCAAAAGAAGCATTTTTTTCTTTTATCATTTATTCTCAAAGGCAGAACAGAAACTCATTTTCGCAGGCATCTCTTCTGCTGTTGCAATGGCCCAAACAGGACGCCAACACGTAGCTACAAGTGTTCATGAAAGCCACGTCATAACTGCATGCACAGTAGTTGTTTGTGCTCACGGTGTTGCTTCATTTTCACAAGGGACTGTACATTATCATGAACATGATGCTTCATGAGGCTTGATAATATTCTCTAGGAAGTATCTGATTTGTTTCTTAATTTAACGTCTTAAGAAATTTTCAAAGATTATACCTATTAAAAGTGCCTCATCTCTGCTTCCTTTGCATTGGCAATAATAATTTGTATTCACGCCTTTAATTCCTCTACCAATAAAAGGCGTGACATGTACGTTTGGTGTATATAGCATAGATCTTAGGCAGAGGCACTATATTTATAGCACAAAGAGTTATTAGAGAAAAAAATCTTGGTCCAATCTCAACACTTTGTTCCTATTCATCTTTTTTGGTGTTTGAGAGTTGGCTAAGGTCGACTAATGTAATGTTTGAAACAGAAACACAAGGGAATCTATAAACATTCTCACTACAGACATTCAAACTTATTTTAAAAGCAAAAATAAATAGAAAAATCCAACTTTTAAACTTTGCTCTTAAAATGTCTATGACACTTATTAAAATATACTAATTTTTCTACTTCACTTCTACGAACTTCCTAAGAAGCTTAAGTATAAAACTTGGAAAGATTCCAACTGAGGCAGGAAAAATATTTTTACCAGATGTTATAAAAGTCATCAATTTGCCCGATTTTTTTAATAGTCTGTTTAGGCTTTGTTGTGTCAGTACTGACGTATTTTAATATTGAGCAAGTTTTAAATTCTTGTTATAAATAATCTAAGGTGAAATAATAATTGATATAGTGCCCAGAGAACTTCACAAAATATCTATCACACAAAAAGTGGGTGTACTTCTGAGAGCTTTCTACAGTGATCATCATGACCTAGCATCAAGATGTTTTTCTACAAAGTACCTTTTTTTTAGTCTTGAGTTTTTAATTTGAATGAAGTTAAATGTGACCACTTGAATAATACATTACAAAGGTTTGGGACATGGTGAGCTGGAAATTCAATCAAATATTATAATCAAATTGATTTATGATTTATATGAAACTACTTCCAGACGGTTCAAGCCAGTGAATCAGCCCAGTCGACAGTCATAGGTTGGCAGTGCTTCTTGGGCAAAAGTCATCCCCCTCAGTCAATGGAAGGCAATAAGTGTAATTCCTTCCTAAGGTTAGCAAGACTTTAATTTAGTACCTGCAACAAAAATTCCGCAATTCATTTATAAACCAAGATGGGGCAAAGAGTCACATATTAAGCCACATAAAGTGCCACATGTAAATTTGAGAACTGTTCATAGCAAATCCAAGAAAAACAAAACAAAAGCATAAATGTTCTGCAAATTCATGAAAAGGGTGAATCCTTCTCTTACTAGAAACTAAATGCCTTGACTCTCTATTTTTAAATTTCCAATAACTGCAACTGTTTGGAAGAACCCTGAGCACAAACGCAAGGTAAAAGGCCCAGGCTAAATACAAATTGATAATGATTTACGAGCATAGTGAAACCACAACCAGCGAGGACATTTTAGGGAAATGGGACAATAACTGCTTCTGGGTATGGGAACTGAGTACTCAGAAGGGGTTGAATAAACATGTGAAAGTTTCTGCTCCTAACATTTAAAAACCAATAGTAAAACTCACACTCTAGAAGGCCAACATATCTGAAATTCAAATAAATAGGAAACATTAATTATTTGGCATTGTGGAAACCAAGAATAACACCTGATGGTTTTATTTCCCATGGCATTCTACACATATTTATGATTGATCCAATACAATCAAAGTGACAATTTTAGTATAACAGTTAATAAAAAAACTTGAGGTTGTTGAAGCCATAAAAATGATCTCAACACAGTTGTTAGTTTTTGTTTCCAATACAATGTTAATGTCATGTATTTTCACATCTTCATTCCTCAGGGGAAAATCGGTGGTGTTGCTTTGTTAACACAAGAGTTGGCAATGAATAGATTATCTATATTATACCATGATTTTGTTTTCATTCCATATCACTATGGCTTTGATTTTTCAAAATTACTCTTCCTAGAGTTACCAGGTCTTCCTCTTAGTGCTATAAAAACTAGCAGCATACATTTATTTATTTTCAGAAGAATGACAATTGATTTTTTTCCACAATTTTTTTAAAAAGAACGTGCTTCGAACTACTATGTTGGTTCTTTCCGCAGGATCATTATGAAAAAGTTTATCATATTTTATAGCATATATTGATCTCTAGAAATTTAAGACTCTTATTTTTATATCCTAACGTGGAAAAACCACATTTGTTGTGATCATATTTATCATTAGGAAAGTTACTGAAATTTATTCATGGCCTGATACAATTTCAAAAAGTGTTCTCTTAAGAAATAACTCGTGTACATTGAAGACTGCCAGCCTGGCACCCAGGATCTAGTTACCACTGTGAGATTACAAACACTTTAAAATGCTAAACAGCCTTCAGTCAAACCTAGGAAGGAAGGAGAAAGAACCACTAATGTTTACAATAATGAAAAAAAAAATGAGTACTGCTGCATTACCATAAAGGATAAACTCGAGTCATTGGTAAGAAAATAGAAACACCGTAAGACCATAATGTTAAGTGAAATAAAGCAGACATACAGTTTAAATATCACACAGTTTCTCTGAAAAGCCCAAAATACAAATTAAGAGAAAAATAAAAGACAATGAGAGAGAGTGTGTGTGTGTGTGTTTTGAATAGGGATGGGGACCAAGAGATGAAGGGAGGTAGAGATAATTTTTTTTAAAAAAAGAATTAAGATGTTATATACAGGTGCCAACTTTCCATGAGGAATACAATTATTTTGTACTACAAAGGTGGACTAAAAAATTTTTTTTAATGCTTGGAGTAAAGGACATAGGTCTTGGCAAACAGAAAGAAAAATACATGAATAAAAAAAAACATAATTTGGAAGGATATTTTACCAAGATTCAGACTATTATACCCAACCAAATGGATCTATTTTGAGAGTTATGGCAAATGGCCCTCATTGGCAAGATGCCAGGGAAGAAATTAACAGGTTAATGTAACTTGACTACTGTATTGGATCTATACAGTCCTAAAAGTTTAAAGATGTTTTTAAAATATCACATCAAAAAAGTAAACTATCATTAGAGGGTTATATTCTGCAGTCATTATGCACAAGTAGCACCTACAATAGAATCTAATCAGAATTATAGTGTTCAAACCGGGCATGGTGGCACACGCCTGCAATCCCAGCACTTGGGAGGCTGAGGCAGGAGGATTGCTGTGAGTTCAAGACCAGCCTGGGCTACATAGTGAGTTCCAGGTCAGTCTCAACTACATAATGAGACACTGTCTCAAAAAACCAAAACCAAACCAAAACCAAACAAAACAGAGTTACGGTGTTCAAGGTGAAGTTTTAATTTAAACCTACAGAAAAATGGTATTTAAGACCCATAGTCACAAGTCCTGTTTCCCTGGATAGTTGAAAAGACAGGGCAAAACTATTCTGAACAATAATCATTATTCACTACTTATTATTCTTACACAACATTCAGAAGAAACAATTCTCATATATCCGTTCTTACTCATGCTCAACAGCCTTTCACCTGTAAATGCAGAGATATACTTACACACCATATACTCTACAGTCTTTTCTCTATCCAACCTCCAGATAGTAAACAAGCATTGTGAAGAAAACTACACGGCATTCACACAGGTATACTCTTCAGTATCTTAGTCTGCATTAAAAATACCCACCATCACTCATTTCCTGTTATGATGTTCGGATACTGAAACAGGATTATAATTTGCATTCGACACTCAGATTCTTAGTAAATCAGATGCATAGTGTCCACTTCAATTAGGCAAACATGAATACATAAAGGATAGTGAAAATGAACACCATTTTATATAACCTAAAAAGTGATCTTTACAAAGCAAAGCAATCAACTTCTGAAAAAAGTTGTATAAAATTCACTTAAGTAGACTATTAAAATATTGCTTTAATAAGAATTCACTCTACTTAAAAGTATAAAGCATAGTAATACTACCTTTTGATTTTTGGAAAATTAATAAGTTTCCATTAGATTACATGAACAGTACACAGGGCTGAAATATTTTAAAACAATAACTCATTATTCACAATTCTAAGAAAGCCTGCTTTAATCAGAATTCTCTGCCTTCTTGGCTATAAAATAAATGTATTTCCTTGAAAATGAAGCACAATAGTAAAATTTATTGCACTTAATGAAGTCATTCTTTAGTCCATGTAAGGCAGCTTACAATATGTTAAAATTGTGGCAGATTATGTTAAGTTTCACTGGACCTCATTACTCCTTGACTCATAACTACGTGATCACATGAGATAAGAAAATGACACTACCTACCAAAAAATACAAAAATCCTTTCCTTCCTGAGATTATGAATCAGATGCCAATAAGGACTTCTTCAAAAAGAGTACCAGTACAACGTACAACATCCAACTGATGTCACAGTAATTCAAGGATATAAAGGTGACTCAATAACAAGACATACAAGATCATTTCTGAAACTTTTGGATGGTCATACATTCTTGAGTTCTTTACCACCCATTTTCAGTGTCACAGTTCTAGTCATACTCTGTACTTTTGGGAGAAAAAAATGATCAGTAGCATCCAGACAAAACTAATTGATACTAATAATTTGTGATTTTTGCCACTAGCAGTTTTTTAAACAGCAAAATCTAATCAAAGCATGTCATGAGAAATCATCCGTAAGATAATGCGTAAGAAAGACTTTTCAAACATGAAGCATACAAGTCTGCCTATATATCCAATGAATATTGCATGGTTGGCTTTTGCATTCAGTTCTGTTTGTTGTATAGTCATTATGTCCTTATTCAGGAAGAATTTTTTAAACAATTTTTTCTAACTATTGCAGCTGCTTTTACAAAACAACAAAAGTTGCAACAGAAATCATACATACACATACATGTAAAATTAGGAAAACAAGCCGCTTTATTGCCCGATTTAAAATAAGCCCAATCAGTAGAAAAGAAAAATGCTATAATATACAGCTTGATGAGCAGCTGAAGACAAAAATACATTCAGATGCCATTTTAGGATTCAGGATGTATCTTACTCGTGATAGTTGAATGAGAAGAAGAATATTTTTTCCTCTTACTTTTTCTAAACCACTGAATCAACAAGTGTGATTTATGTGGGGACCATAATCTAAGATAGACATGTAAAAATTTCTTAAACATGATGCTGAGAATTTAAAGGCTGAAAAAGCAAAGGTCTTACTCCTGGTTGCTTCTAACTTAGAAAATATGCCACTTAAAAATCTTAATTATGAGAATTCTTGGTCAAAGTTATAACTTTTATAAATTTTATAAATAAAATGTAAATTATTGCAGAACCGATTGTTAGCAATGTCTCTTTAGGAGGAAAATAAATACTGCAACTATACTACAAGGTAAAAATCAGAATGTGAATTCATAAAGTTGCAAAGAGTAAATCAGTAATTACTTAAATCAACACCTCATAGGTTTAGAGAAAGAAGACACTGAGAACATTTGGAAACTGCAAAAGTAGTCTTACTCTTGACGGTCGCCGTCCGGGTGCAGTTGTACAAGATGGCCAGCTCTCCAAACACTTTCCCGGGACCCATGGTGCACAGCTTCACGCCTTCTTTGGTCACTTCAACCTTCCCATCTACAAAAGACAGGGGTAGACACGTTATCTTAATTCTCTCCCATACTCCTTCTTTTTCTCTTTCTTGCATTTTTAGGATGAGATTTTTAAAATTTTAGGCTTGCTTCTCAAAATGCAAGTTACCAATTAAAGCAAAGCTGTCACCAAGATACAGTGCAAGCGATAGTACCAGCCAGGCGTGGTGGCACACACCTGTAATCCCAGCACTCAGGAGGCTGAGGAAGGAGGATGGCTGTGAGTTTGAAACCAGCCGGGGCTACATAGTGAGTTCCAGATCAGTCTCAACTTTACAGTGAGATCCTGTCTCAAAAATTCCCCCCCACCAAATGCAAGCAATGGAGTAAAATATGTATGGCAAGAAACCCTCCTTTTTTCTTGGATTTGTCACTAATAAGATTTGAGATGAGATGCAAAGAAAAGACCAGGAAAAGATGAAGACAGATACATAAACATAATGAAATTACTCCAAATGTAATATTAGTGAGCCATGGTAATTCCAATTTTAATAATTAAATCTGGAAAAAAAAACCTTGTGTAAGTAGATACATTTTCTACAGCACAGTTCATACTTGAGAATTCTCATTTTGAGTAAGGTGGCTATTATGAAGAGGGAAATTACTTTGACCCGTGGGCATCATTTAATTGCAGCTCACAGTATCATTTTATTTGTAAACATCTTATCTAACTTAGGCAAGACTATTTTTCTGCTTCCCAGCCATGTAACACTGACTGTCAAGCAAAACAAACTATAAAGTTTAAGGGAAAGAAAGAGGCATTAAGGATGCATAAGTTCCTCAAAGAACTCAGAAAATAAAATGCTAAGGAAACACTATACACTGGACATACCTTGTTGCATACAAGTAAGGAAAATGATATTCCTGAAAGAATTGGGGGGAAATGCATTTTTAATAAAGTCGTAGCTATGTAGGCTCAAAATGTATTGTATCACCTAACACATTCAGGGGAGAAATAAAAGAGCAACACAATGTATTGTAAACTCAATCCTCTTGCCTTACTTTATTCCTCCAAATTACTAACCCACAGTCTACAGAAGAAAAGCCTAATGCTTGGCAAAATAATT
Organism: Fukomys damarensis; assembly: GCF_012274545.1. Classification (NCBI taxonomy): domain Eukaryota; kingdom Metazoa; phylum Chordata; class Mammalia; order Rodentia; family Bathyergidae; genus Fukomys; species Fukomys damarensis. The sequence goes on from NW_022900932.1 coordinate 35,837,789, forward strand.
GGCTCCTGACAGAAAGCAAGTAATGCTACTCAGTATTTGCTAAACTTTAGCCTTCCTTCAATGATGTCTAATTACTCTTTTGTGTGCTTGCTGCAATAGTTGGCTTTTTTTTTTTTTTTTTTTTTTTTTTTTTTTTTTT
>NW_022900932.1:35840550-35884133 GCF_012274545.1 Fukomys damarensis
AAAAAAAAAAAAAAAAAAAAAAAAACAGGCTTAGTTGTAAAAGTTTAAACACCTCCTGAAAGAAAATTTTACATATTAAAAAATTTAAGGTTTGATTTATGTTTCAGTAATACATGATTTACCCATCGGTGAATACTGCTGAAAGCCATTTCATCCAAATAGCATCAGTGGAGAGAGAATTCTGCCCAACAGACACACAATCTACTTGCTACATTTGAATTGTGTATGCATACTAGCTCTTTACATGATGAAAGTTTGTGCTGAACATGAACAAGCCCAGTAATTCAAAAGGCTTGGACGTATCTCCTTACACAATTCCTGCTCACAGTCTCACTTCCTATGCCTTCTTGACTGCAGGAAGAAAACTCTTCCTCTTTAAAAGGCACATCCCAGAAAATTCATCTTTTCACAAGCTCCCAGTGTCTTTCCACAGCATTCTCTTCTTCCTTCACTGGCAAGTTTATTCCCCTAGAAATCTCATCTGCCACTCAAGAGTGAGACAGACCAAATATAACATTGTAGTGAAATACATCATCTGAAGTCCAGCTGGGAATTGAGTTCTCCCATCTGTTTCTTAAAGGCCTTAAGACCTTGGGCAAGTTGTGTAATGTTCAAATGTCTGTTTCTTCACAAGTAAAATTAATAAAATATGAACACCTATTACATTAGATAGTTGTTACAATTAAACAAAATAAAGCAAATATAATGCCTAACACAATGTCTGTCCCACAACAAATGCTCAATAAATGCTTTTTCTTTTTATTTCTATTGTTTTCATTACATTTATTTAACGTTTATATGGAGGTATGGATTATTTAGATTACATCAGAGCATATATATTCCATCATCTATTTTAGAAACCAATCACGATTCAAATAGGAAAAGAGGTATTCTTTTTTTTTTTTTTTCTTACTGTAGAAAGAATTTAAAGTTGTCCCTTTATGGGGCATTGAGAAGCGAACTTTTGAATCTCAATGAATATCGGACCCAATGAAGAAAATAGAAGCTTAAGAAACCACATTACTATATCTAGAACCAAGCCAAAGCTTTCTGCTCTTCTCTATTTGCCTATATGTATCCAAGATTTGGTGTGATGCAGCTTCACCTTCTTCAGTCGTAAAGCGGAAGCTCCCAAGAATAATTTATTAACAACTTTCCAGTGCTATTAAAAATTTTTCTTGACCTAAAGTCCTAGCAATTAATTATAAATAGAACTAAGAGCAAAATGAATGTTACTTAAAGAACCCAAAGAACTTGCATAAATAAATGATTTTGTACAAGTTTGCTTCTCTGTCTTTTTGGATTTTACATGTTACAGTTTTAGTGGAAAGAAGCCCTCAAGCATAAAATCACTACTGAGGATCCTGCAAGATAGTTTGCAAGCTCTGCCTTCTCAAACACTAACCAGCCTAAATAAAAGACAAGGAGGAACTTTAAGACTCTTGCTTTAGTTCAGTAACTTTTTAAAGAAAATCTGTGGGCTGATCAAATCAGAAATAATACGCAAAATTCAGATATAGGAAGTTAAGAGTGTCCCTCTATGACCACAAGCACCGCACTGAGTTCTTCTCCCATCCCTGAAAAAGTGCACTCACGTAGCTTCTGTTTTAACTTAGGGACAATTAAACTTGTAATCAGTGATGTGCCTTGGTCTTGCATGACTGCAAACAGCTGATAGCCAGACCTACATAAGACTGTGGGGTTTAGAATTTAGGCACAAACCACTTCTGGCTTCCACTTATTTTCCTAATCTTACTGTATTTTTGCTTTATTTTTCTCTCTCATACCTAGTTTATTGTTGTTGAAAAGATATGCACAAACTATATGGTAATTATTCATGTATTTGTGAAGAAGTATTACTGGTAATGGAAAGCTATATTGTATATTAGCTAGAATAGCTAAAATTTTAAAAAGGGACTTAGATTATTCTTGAGTAATAGTTTGTATGTAAAATAGCCTTTCCAGTTCAAGTTAAACACTGGAAAGTTAGTGCTTTCACAATAATGAAGGAATCATAAATGATCTGATATCACAATAGATAAAATGATTTTAAAGCACTATATTTTTTAAATGACCAGAAATACCTAAATGGTAGAAAGAAACAGAGTTTGTAACTTGTTACTGTAAATCATAATTTGATTGCTTATCCTTTCTCATACCTGTTTTGTGGATGAGGTTTAGTTTAGAGAGGTAGGGGAGACTGGGCGTAAAATGAAAGTTAGTTACACACAAGACATGAGTGAGAGTTCTTTCAAAGATATTTAAAAGTGTCCTAATTTTCTAAGATCTCAGTAAAATGAGTTATTTATATTAAATGTGAAATTGGTAAAGTTCATTTACCAGGCCACACACCATCCATAAAGTAAAATGAAACGTAATTTCAAATTAACAAATGATTTCCAAGTATGGGTTGTATGGTTCCCTTAAGAAAACTAAAAATAAGACAAGGCTATTTGCACAAACCAAAAGGACCTACTCCTACCTCGCTGACTTCCTGCAATTATTATGTGGTCATGAGACAAATCCCCTAGGTAATTCCTTTATGAGTCACTTTTGTACTTCATTTTCATCCTGATGATAAGCCAGAGATTCATTTTAAATGGACTCCACTTGCATAGAACATAAGTAAACCTATATATGCTTATTTTGGTGGGAAGGGGAGAGCCAAAAGTCAGGTAGGCTAAATTCTCGACATGCTTTTGTCAGGGGTTTATACCAAACAGAACAGTCCATCTTGGAAATTTTTATGTAATTACAATTTACTAAATTTAGGAATGAATATTGATGAATTTACTTTATATCAACCTTAGTTAATGTGATTGCTTGTTCCTAAAGACATGGAAGGAATTGATCAGCATTTATTTGACTATTTTAAGACTTCAAATCTCAAGTAATTTAGATTGCAAATCAAAGATTTTTTAAAACAGAAGCCAGAAAATCATCTTCAGAACATTTTAGTAAAGTTCTAGACTTTTTCTATTTTTTCTGATGAAGTTCAATAGTTACTAGAAGGCACTTGAAGAACTAATGAGAAGCTGGGCATGGTGGCTCACGCCTGTAATCCCAGCACTCCAGAGGCTGAGGCAGGAGGATCGCTGTGAGTTCGAGACCAGCCTGGGCTACATAGTGAGTTCCAGGTCAGTCTCAACTACATAGTGAGACCCTGTCTCAAAAAACCAAAAAGAAAAAAACTAATGAGAACCCCAAAGGTGGTTGATCATTAGGTTCTACTTCTGCCTCTTTCATTAATTTTTAAATGCAATACTGCATTGTGATGATTTTTACTATGCCCTTTTGCTGCCACAGTTTTACTTAAAGAGGAAATGTAATGAAACATTTAAATTATTTTAACTTGGATTTTGCTAAATTTCTGCCTGAGAAGAGGTTCAAAGGATTATTTATAGTTTTTGCTCTTTCACCACTCCTGTGATTTCTGTGAATAACTGAAAGACGTATCATAGTAACTTGAACATTTTTTTTAATTCTATTACAAATCCCTTGTGCCTATTTATAGCCTGGAATGGGCTGAGTCATAAGCCCTAAATCTTATCACTGTGAGCAGCCATCAATCTGCCTTCTTGTTTTTGGCACCACTATTCACGTATCACTCTGCGGAAATGCTACCTGCTAAGAGGTCTACCAAAAAGCATGAATGCTTTTGTCCGCCTTTCACAACAATCAGTAAGGTCCTACAAATAAAGGAACCATTTACGAGGAAGCCCCAGATCTCCTGATTTTGTCCTGATGGAGTTTTCATTAATCTGTGGTTTTCTGCAACATAATTTTTATGAAAATTAGAAATTAACTTAGAGATTTATTACTAACAGGGAGAAAGGGAACAGTTGGAAATAATCGAATTCGAAATACCATGCTTAGTTCCAACAATCTTGGTTGGAATATTGAGGACAACTTGATTGCTCATAAGGGGAGATAGGTCCCATCTGATAAGACCTCCTGTATAAATAATAAGACCTCCTCTCATCTCTTTCGGTATATTTTCATGGTTTTATAGATTAAAGACTATACTCTTTACATTACGTGTTCTCTCAAAAGAGTATCTAGTTGCTAGATTTAATAGAAACTTTCAGTGTTCTGGTGGTGGTCCCGTGTCTCCAGCATGGATATGTTTCCTCTGGGAAATGAGGTCTATCTATGGATATGCGTTCTGACTGGATTAGAGGTTCTATCAGACCTGGCTTGCTGGGTTAATTTAGATGGGGGTGCTGTCACTTGGGGAAGAAAGTAGAAAGTGACAAGGCTGCGGTGGGGCTAACCAGAAGAACATGTCATCCAATTCCCAGTGACAGACTATAAACTTAGATGTCTCTCCTAAACCTGTAACTGGACATTTCTGTCTTCTTTAAACCAGTATAAGAAAGGAAAGGACAGCCCCACTGTGAAATTCAGGTTTGCACCAGCAATAAAGAAGGGTTCCTTCCTTTCTTCCCACAACTCCACGAGTACTTGTTATTGGTTGGTTTCTTGATAGCAGCCATTCTTTCTGGGGTGAGATGGAATCTCAGTGTTGTTTTCATCTGCATTTCTCGAATGACCAGAGATGTTGAACTCTAAAAAGTACCAATAACCTCAATGAAAAGAAAAGTTAAAAAAAAAAAATAGAGGGCCAGGGATTTAGTTCAGTGATGCCACCGCCTGCCTCACAAGCTCAAGGACCAGAGTTCAATCCCCAGTACCAAAAAATAAATAAATAAATAAATAAATAAAATAAAAAATAAAGGTGAGTGTGTCTGTTCCTATTACTGGTTTAAGACTGTTTTCCAACCTGAATGATTATAGTCTCTCCAGATCTGAACTTCTACTTCTTAAATGGTGTGTTAACTTTTCACAGGACTAGTTTTGATGTCTGAAAATCATTTGTTGGTCTTTGAATGAAAGCCTGAGAGAAACAGCTATATTTTAGTAATATGAATTCTTTTTAAAGTTTACTTTTTCATGGCTGGGGATTCAGCTCAGTTGTTCTGCCACCTGCTTCGCAAGCGCAAGGGCCCAAGTTCGATCTCCTACCAAAAAAAAAAAATTAAAAAGATAAAAATTTAAATCCTAAAGTTTACTTTTTCCATTTCTTGTCAACTATGTATCTGGCTTACGAATGTCTCATTAGATATTTGCACATAGTAAAGATTTTTCTGAACTATGTATACCTCTATAAGGTTCTTATACTATTCTATCTAGGACCAAGCTTCCCGTTCAAAGAAGGCACTTTTCTTTGATAATATCATAATTATTTATATAGGGGGCATAAAAGTACTGGTTTCCCAAATACAACAGAACAGAATGTGAGGTGTTAAGTTGAAAATACAAAAACAAAGAACTTTGTTTCATCTTCTTCACCTAGTTAAATCTGATTGCCTTTCTGGTCAAGACCACTGTAAATACACTTGACATAATTTTCATTACCCTAAGCTATAATAGATACAAAATATATTACATATAAAACAATTATTACTGTTATCCTGGTAATGATAGAATTAAAAATATACTTGAGCTATCCAGAACTAAAAATCTTAGAGATGGAAAATATATACATAAAGGTATCTGAACTTCACTTCTCTTTTATTTCTTTTTTTTTTCTAATTCTGAAATCATAAGGCATACATGTATACTCACAAAGAAAAACCTCTGAGGAAATTGGAAATTTAAGCAATTTGGATATTTGTACATAAAGGACCATCTGACCATTGGAATGAAAGTCTGGAATTAGTAGTTTACATTGCAGCACTTCAGTTTTTAGAGATACCTTGGGAAAAGAAAATATAACAATTCTATTATAGATGAGTCAACTATTTATCTGACAATGAACAGGATTCTGAAAGGGCTTCGCAATATCCTTCTTCAGTAGCATGATTCTATAGATTTCTATACATCACGGTTTCAAATGCTAGCACTTTCAAGTATACAGAAAGAATTAAGTGTTTATATCATGAGTTGAATTTCCAGTGATGTGGAATACTCAGATGGGCCAAAGATATGCAAACGTAGAAAAGGAAACAGAAGTACACTAATCATTCCTTGAATAAATGAAAGTTAAATAGATAAATTGTCTTAATTAGGTCAAGTGTATTTAACCTAACTCCAGTAGTATATGAAGCATTTTTGCTCTCTTATTTTTATAATACATGACTACTTTCAATTAGTGTAAACAATGAATGGCTATTTTTGTAGTTCCTCGCAGGAAAATAGCAAAAGTAGTACTACCACTGTCAGATTTGTTGCAGCTATCGTGTAACTTTTGTTTTTGTTGTGTTTTAATATTAACCATAGGAGAATTTATGATATAATGAAATGGTTCCCAATTAGGGACAATATTGCCGCCTAGGTGAGATTTTGGCAATGTCTGGAGATATTAATAATCATCACAAGTGGGTGATCTATCCCCCAGAGGCCAAGAATGCTGAATATCCTATAGTACATAGGATAACATCATCACAAAACAACCAAAAGTCAAAACTGCCAGAGATAATAAATTCTGGGGTATAGTAAATCCAGGCATACACAAAAAAATCCTAGGTTTAAAGTCAAGCATTTGACTTCTGCTATTTTCATTTTAACCTCCACCAGATATAAATTAGAAGTTACATGAAAAAGTAACACCAAGTTGCAATATGTAAGTAACCGTGATACCTTTGGACTAAATAAAGCCATAAAGTTACTTTATTCTATAATTTTCTTCAGCAGATGTCACCTGAAATAGAATGAATTTTGTTCCCAAATAAAACATAGAACACCTCTTTGATATTAGAAATGTCATCCTTTCCCCAAACATCTTCAGAGTTTCAGAACCTGGCTAGACCACTAAATTATTTAAATCTCTAGCCTCAATTACCTCATTAAAGATTTGGGATAATATTTCTTAAGGCTACGAGAACTGAAATAGATAAATAAGACAATGAATAAATAGGTTAAGATTAGTTTTTAAAGAGAAAAGTTCATTTTTTGGTTTTGTTTAGAAAAAACACTGTGGAAGGCAGTTCTAAGGAGGAAAAGGCAGGCCCCAAAGTCATGGCTCATAAAATTTAGGAATGGAAAAGGCAAAGTTATAAAAGGGCAGAGATGGTGAAGGGAGAAATAAAATGGGAAAGAAGCTAGAAAAGGAGCTAGTGGGAAAGGCTCATGTCACCAAGCCTGAAGACTGCTCAGTAAAACAGAAATCTAATGTACACTATTTAGTTACTTGCTACCAGAACAATAGCCCTATCCCCCTCTTCAAATTTTAGTAATTTGTAGGACTGGGGATTTAGCTCAGTGGGGCTGTACCTGCCTCACAAGTGCAAAGTCCTGAGTTTGATCCCTGGTACCAGAGGGGGAAAAATTAGTAGTTTGCGTCACAGTAATTTTTTGTGTGAATGGTTTGTGGGAAAAAGGTTTAAGGAAAGATCTGCTTCTTTCAAAGCATAGAACATAAGGGCTAGCATGTGAAGAATCAGTGACGGTGGAAGTTGGAGAGCAGAGGGTTTGGAGTAATTATGTAAATCATGTCATTGTGAGAAATTAAGGGCTCAATAATTTGCCAACATCTTAGGGGAAAGCACCATGCTTTCCCCTAATCTAATTTCCCCTAAATTTCAAGGCTACTAGAAAAGTGAGTAGTATCAACAAGTGTATATTTCTTCAAAGTTTATCATTCCTTTTCCCAAGTCCATTTGAGACATTTACCTGGTTTCCGAATGGCTCGTAAGAGGCAGAAAAGAAAGTTTTGAAGTTAGAAGTTCTAAGCTGGTCCTCACTGCTTTTGCACTCACTGGACATGTGACTCTCCTGCATCACATGGGTTCCGCAGTAGGACAGTGAAGGTAATAACCACAGCTTCACCAAATTAAAAAATGAATGAACAGAAAGTGAAAGAGCTTAGTGTCTGACAAAGCTCTCCATAAATATTAGTATGCTAATTGAGGGAGCAAGCACTTAATTCCTACAGTGTGTGGTTGTAAACAGTAAGGGGCCAGAAGATACCTATCGGTGAGTAAATTGGAATATTGATCAAAATACCACTCTTGCGATCATACCCTAATTGGCCCTGCACCTTATTTACATTACGTGTATAGTCCAGAAGAGAAATAGTAAGAAGTGTCAACTTCCCACTCCACTTATTGAAAGTATTTCTAAACCATAACTTACTTTTCCTATATTATAATGTACTATAACTTTCACAGTGGTAAAATACACTTCTACTATGAAAACTTTTATTTGATAATTTAAAATTTTTGTACCAGTATTGATATATATATATATTTTCCCCTTTATCTGGGGTTAGGATTCTCTACAGTGTTCAACAAATATTTATCTACTTTTCCTTTTTTTGTGTTTTGTTTTGTTTTGTTTTTTTCTTGAGACAGGGTCTCACTATGTAGCCCAAGCTGGTTTCAAAGTCATAGCAATCCTCCTGCCTCAGCCTCCCAAGTGCTGGGATTACAGGTGTGCACCACCATGCCTGGCTACTTTTCTTTTTTTAAAAGAAAGAAAAGCAGAGAGCAAGAGAGAAGGAGAGAGAGAAAGAGAGAAAGAGAGGGAGAGAGAGAGAGAAAGAGAGAGGGGGGAGGGAGAGAGGGAGGGAGGGGGAGAAGGAGAGGGAGAGGGAGTGCTAGAAAGACAAAACAAAAATGTGTCCCACAAAATACTCTGGAAATCTACAAAATGATGGAAAAGAATGCTTTTGAGCTTATTCTCTCAAAAGTAGTTGTACAAATGGATTGTAGCAGGCTGGGGATGAGACTACTTTATTACACATATAGAGAATGATCATGTTTATCCTCTGCAGAAAAAATAAGAAGTTAGGGAAATATTTTAAGAGAAACTAACGGTGGAAGAAAACTGGTGAGCATCTGTCTAGTTGGTAAATAAAATTTTAGAAAGAATCAATGTATTGAGTCTCATTTACTAATAGATGAATAAACAAAATGTAGTATATTATTCAGTTATAGTCAGGAATGAAATACTGATATATCTATAATGTAAATAAACCTTGATCACATATTAAATAAGCCAGCCCCAGCCCAAACACATTTTATAATTCAATTTTTGTGAAATGTTCAGAATAGCCAAAGCAAATGTATAGAGACAACAAGTAGATTCACACTGCATAAGGGATGGAAAATTGAAATATGATGACTGTAATACATGATGTTTTCTTTTTGGATGATGGAAAGATTCTAAATCTAGGTATTGTGATGGATGAATTATTTTGTAAGTACACTAAGATTTATCAAATTGGATGCTTTCAGTGAGTTAACTTTAAGACATGAATTCTTTCAATAGTTGTTTAAAATGAGGGTAAAGTAGAGGCATACGGTAATTGTTCAAGTATAAGAGCATTCATTAATTCCATACATTCATAATGACATCTTTTATGAAAAATTTTAAGAAGCAGAGTTGCTTTGGCCTCTGACACTCCCTGTAATAACCCCTCTTCTATTCCCTGTAGGATAATTACATTGAAATGTTTTCACCACATACGACATCATCCAGAAATTAAGATCCATTCCTCCCCAACTTCTTTCTATTCAAAGGACCACAAAATCATCCTTAGGTCTTGCACGCAATGATACAAATACTTTCTATTGTGGGCAGATTTAATCTACCCGATACTATTCATTTCTTAACAAAAGGTTTATTTTTTTAACCCTTCTAGAAAAGTTAGCTTCTTCCCTGGACACCAACCATATTCTCTGCAAAGAGAACAAAATAACTGCTTGAATATTATTCTGATATGCGATCCCTCTACTAAGAAATTCAAACTGGTTTCTCGGGAGTCAATCCAGTACGCTAGTAAGGAGCGTCCAGCCTTTCCACAACCTGAGATCTTCTCTAAAGTAATCAAAATCTGAATCATTGACATTTTCTTATTTAAGCTTTGGGGTCTCACTCAGGGGTTCTTAGCTGATAGAAATAATAGATCTTTGAACATGGATAGGAAAAAGAAAAATTATTATTTTTACCAACTTTTAACTGAAAGATAGCATTTCCATAGAAACAAATCATATTAGTTTAACATGATTTAATATGTTGTCAGCAATAGAAATTGTTTTCCTGTTATGTGAAAAAAATTGCAGATATCTTTAAATATTTTATGCTTCTTGGTCCTTCAAATTCATAATAGTTATTAGACACATTGTTATGTCTTATTTAACATGTTAAATAAAAATAAATATCTATTAGGAAATTACAATTTTTAAAATTATTTTGATTATTGATTCCTGATATAATTAGTTTCCTTGATAATCATATTCTTTTATGTACTTGAAAACATTTTCATATGAGATTCATGGACAACAGACTTTTTTTTTTTTTTTTTAATTGAGTTTATTGGTACATTTAGGGATACAGTACAGTTACATTCATTGTTGGGATCATGTACCTTTACATGGCCAGTCTTGATTCTCATTTTTTTCCCCTTACCTCTGCCCTCCCTTCACCCCCTCCTCCCCTCCCCATCTACAAACACTTTATTTTCATCTTTTCATTCTCTCACATTTTTTTCTTTTCCCTTTTTGTTCTTCCCCTACGTATCACACCTTCCCTACACCTTTAGCTCCTTTCCTCCCATTTCTAAATGTCAGTAATCTTATTAGAATCTTATGCATTGTTGCAGAATATTCACACCAGGGAAACTATTTGGTATTTACACATGTGGGACTTATTTATTTCACTTAGGAGTATATCTTCAATATGTATCCATTTTCCTATGAATGAATCTATTCTCTTGCTCTTTATGGCTGAGTAATATTCCATTTTATAGAAAAACCACATCTTCTTTATCCAGTTTCCAACGGATGGGCAAATAGGTTGTTTCCAAGATTTAGCTATTACAAACTGTGCCGCTATAAACATGGGTGCACATACTTCTCTGTGATATGATTCTTTTAGTTCTCTTGGAAAGATACCCAACAGAGGGATGGCTGGGTCAAATGGAACCTCCAGTCCAAGCTCTTTGAGGTATCTCCATATTGATTTCCATAGTGGTTGCACTAGTCTGCACTCCCACCAACAATGGAGGAGGGTTCCTTTCTCCCCACAACCCCGCCAACATTTGTTATTGTGTGATTTCTTGATAGCAGCCATTCTTTGTGGGGTGAGGTGGAATCTCAGTGTTGTTTTCATCTGCATCTCTCGAATGACCAGTGATGTGGAACATTTTTTCATATATTTTCTTGCTGCTTTCACTTCTTTGTATGAGAAATGTCTGTTCATTTCGGATGCCCATTTTTGGATCGGGTCTTTATATTTGGGGGGACTGATTGTTTTGAGTTCTTTATATATCCTTGATAATAGTCCTTTGTCTGAGGTACAGCTGGTAAAAATTTTTTCCCACATTGTAGATTGTCTCTTAGTTCTGCTAATGGTTTCTTTTGAAGTACAGAAGCTTTTTAGTAAGATGAGATCCCAGTTGTTGATTCTTTCTGCTAGTTCCCGTGCTACTGAGGATTTGTTCATAAAGTCTTTTCCTATACCAATGTCTTCCAGAGTTCTGCCTAACTTACTTTCCAGCAAGTTTAATGTTTCTGTTTTAATATTTAGATCTTTAATCCATTTGGATTTTAATTTAGTGCATGGCGAAAGATAAGGGTCTAATTTTAATCTGTGACAGGTTGATATCCAGTTTTTCCAACACCATTTATTAAAGAGGCTATCTTTCCTCCACTGAGGATGGTGAGCTCCTTTGTCGAAGATGAGGTAGCTGAGTACATCTGCATTTGTTTTTGTGTCTTCCAGTCTGTTCCATTGATCCTCAGGCCTATTTCTTTGCCAGTACCATGCTGATTTTATCACAGTGGCTTTGTAGTATAGTTTCAAATTGGGAATTGTTACACCTGGTGCCATGTGACTGTTGCCTATAATGGCTTTTGCTATTCTAGGTCTCTTGTGGTTCCAAATGAATTTTTGGATTCTTTTTTCTAGTTCTGTGAAATATAGTGTTGGAATTTCAATTGGCATTGCATTGAATGTATATAGCAGTTTCGGTAGTATGGCCATTTTCACTATGTTGATTCTTCCTACCCAGGAGCAGGGGATATCTTTCCATTTTTTTATATCCTCTTCGATTTCTTTTTTCAGAGTGCTGTAGTTTTCAGTGTAGAGATCTTTTGTTTCTTTTGTTAGATTGATTCCTAGATACTTCATTTTTTTGGATGCTATTGTAAAAGGAATTTTTTCCCTTATTTCTCTTTCTGTCTGTCTGTTATTTGTGTATAGAAAGGCTATTGATTTTTGGGTATTCACCTTGTATCCAGATACTTTACTGAATCTGTCAATTAAGTCTAGAAGTTTTTTGGTGGAGTTTTTTGGATCTTCAATGTAGAGTATCATATCATCAGCAAATAATGATAGTTTAACTTCTTCCTTTCCTATCTTTATTGCTTTAATTTCTTTCTCTTGTCTAATTGCTGTGGCTAATGTTTCCAGAACTATATTGAAGAGAAGTGGCGATAGTGGGCATCCTTGTCTTGTTCCTGATTTTAACATGAAGGTTTTCAGTTTTTGGCCATTCAATATGATGTTGGCTGATGGTTTTTCATAAATAGCCTTTATTAAATTGAGGTATAGACCATCTATTCCAATTTTTTGCAGGGTTTTTATCATGAATGGGTGTTGAATTTTATCAAATGCTTTTTCTGCATCTATTGAGAGGATCATATGGTTTTTGTCCTTGACTTTGTTAATATAATGTATTACATTCACTGACTTTCGTATGTTGAACCACCCTTGCATCTCTGGAATAAATCCGACTTGGTCATGATGGATGATCTTCTTAATAATCCTCTGTATTCTGTTTGCTAGTATCTTATTAAGGATTTTTGCATCTATATTCATTAAGGAGATTGGTCTGTAGTTCTCCTTTTTGGTTGTATCTTTCTCTGGTTTGGGAATCAGAGTGATACTTGCTTCCAGGAATGAATTTGGAAGTATAGCTTCTCTTTCAATTTCATTGAAAAGTTTGAAGAGTAATGGTAGTAGTTCTTCTCTAAATGTCTTGTAAAATTCAGCAGTGAATCCATCAGGGCCTGGGCTTTTCTTTGTTGGTAAGTTTTTAATTACATTTTCAATTTCACTGATTGTGATTGGGGTGTTTAAAATGTTTTTATCTTCTTCGTTCAACTTTGGTAATTCATAAGTATCTAGAAATCTGTCCATTTCTTCTGTGTTTTCCATTTTATTAGAGTACAGGTTCTCAAAGTAGGTGTTCATGATCCTCTGGATTTCTTTCGGATCTGTTGTGACTTCGCCTTTTTCATTCCTAATTGCATGGATCTGAGCCTTTTCTTTCCTTTTTTTGATAAGATTAGCTAAGGGTTTGTCAATTTTATTTATTCTTTCAAAAAACCAGCTCTTTGTTTCATTTATTTTTTGTATCGTTTTCTTAATTTCAATTGCATTGATTTCTGCTCGGATCTTTATAATTTCCTCTCTTGTTCGAGCTTTGGGTTTTTCTTGCTCTTGTTTTTCTAGGAGTCTAAGTTTCATCGTTAAGTTGTTTATTTGAGCCCGCTCTGTTTTCCTAGTGTGGGCATTCAATGTTATGAATTTTCCACGTAGAACTGCTTTCATTGTGTCCCAAAGATTCCTGTATGTTGTATTGGCATTCTCATTTATTTGTAAAAACTGTCTAATTTCTTCTTTAATTTCCTCTGTAATCCATTGATTGTTTAGGAGAGTGTTGTTCAGTTTCCATGTGCTTGTGAAGTTTCTATAGTTTCTTGTGCTATTGATGTCTAGTTTGATTGCACTATGATCTGATAATAAACAGGGGATGACTTCAATTTTTTTGCATTTATTTACACCTGTTTTGTGAGCCAATATGTGGTCTATTTTGGAGAATGATCCATGTGCAGCCGAAAAGAATGTATATTCTGGTTTTTGGGGGTGGAATACTCTATAAACATCTATTAAGTCCATGTGTTCCAAAGCTTGGTTCGGACAACAGACTTTTAAGGTTATCCCTAGCCAGTATCAATCAATCAATCAATCAAGAACTCCTGCTCAGATAGGTAAACCTGTAATATTCTACACAAAATGTTTAAATTTTCTTCATCACTGGATTTGCCATTCCCTTAGATTTCTACTGTGTTTCTGCCACAACAAAGAACCAACAATTAAATAAGACAAGTGTCCCTTGTTTCTACTCATCCACGTGCCTGCCTTTCTTCTGTACTCTACTGCCAAGTCATCTTCATAAAACCATCCTTAGATCAGCTGGAGCCTAATACATTAAACTTTTTTAGTAAACTTTAAAGATCTGTATAGCTACAACTATGTAGCAGCTCTCATCCTTCAGCTTTTCCATATATATGGTGCTTATTTCTTTCACTGAATTAATATTTAGAGCAATCCTTCTTTTTGTTTCTTCCAGAGTCTTAACATGATAGTAATAAATATAATTAATGGCACAGAATCTGTCTGAGAAAGAGTATTTTCTAAGAATGAAGTCATTCTAGATGTCTGGGGTACTTGTTACAAGCTCCACACCATTCATCCCATCTCATTTCTTGCCAACTCACTTTAAACGGCTCCCCAGCCATATGGCTGGCTTGCTTTTCACCTTATGTAATTATTTTATTAATATATCTTTGGTCAAAAGAGAAATAAAGGAGTGTTTCATAGATTAGCACAAACATAATACTGAAAAAAGAAAATAGAATTGGTACTCTGCTTACGAAGTGAAAACATAAATTAGGTACACTACTTAAATGGAAACTATGAAAATATAAACATTATCTTGAGTTTTGAAAAAAAAACTTGTCTCATCACCTTTATGTGAATCACTGTTCTGTGCTATTCTAATGAACTTTTTATATTGTAATATATAAGTTTTAAATACTTAAGAGGATGTGAATTTCTACCTAGTCTTGAGCAGCGATGAATTTAAGGAACTAATTCATATATTAAAATATTATTCCTAATCACTCATGACCACAATGAATGATTTGTTCCTATCTAAAAATGTACAAAATCATTCATCTTTCTAATTCAGTCACATTGAAGTGGTAATGATGTACATATTTCTCGAAGTTTTTCCAAATTTTTGTTCATGCACTGAAGTACTACATCAAGAACTAATAGAGTTTTCAACAGAGGGTCTAGTTTCTTCTATTTTGTGAACTGTCATCCACTACACACCTACTAAAAGCAGTAAATACCAAAAGGAATTTGCACACTGCCTCAAATGGGGTAATGATTATCCATATATGGATGAAAAGCACTGTATTTTTAATTTGAAAAGATTAAAAAATGTACATTTCCATACAATAGATGGTTTTACATAAAAATTAAGATATAAAAATATACTCAATAAGAAAATTCTAGAATTTAATATATCAAAATTCACAAAACATATTGTAGGTCTATTCATGCTGTATAGTCTTAAATAATATTTAATCATTAAGAAAACACTCATGTGTCTGCAGTTCCACAAGAAAAAACGTTAAAGTTCATTAGCGCTGGTCTTTATTTTTCACATTCTTCAGTTAGCCTTTGAAGTCCTTGATCTCTATAGGAAAAGTGTGAAGTCATGAAAAATGTCATGGGACTAGTTGACATCTCTAGGATTATAAAGTATGGAATTAAAGCTCTTCAGTGAGCCCAAGACAAAAGAGTTTACATAAGTTCCCCACATTTCCCACATATTTTATTCATTACAGACCACTACAAAATCAGAATTTCTACCACCCTGTAGAAATGAGAAGACAGTAGAGACATAAAACTACTTAACCCCATTTTAAACAGTATATAAATGACCACAACTAAAGTTCAGTTGCTAAAATGAGCAGATTTTTGATTAGCAGAAAGCTAAAACAAGTTCTGGGAAATAATGTACCAATAAAATATAATTCATCATCAATTATTAAATAAGGTTGTTGGAGAAATCTAATATTAACAATTTGTATTTTCTTTTAAAAACATCATTTTGGTCTTTGTTTTTGAACATGTGTGTTTTAATGAGTTTCACATGTGCTACTTTTTGTAATATCACAAGAAATAAAACATATTTTTTTATAAATTCCTCATCAGTGTATGTTAACTTTCAATAAATGTAAGTAGTTGGGTATAATGATGTATATACACATACTGACAAAAATAACACTAAATTACAACTAATGTGCATAGAAAAACTATAAATTAAGATTGGTAGCAAATCCCATGGCTTCTTGTCCAGATCTCCCTAAGGTTTTTGGTTTTTCGAAAAAGTTGTTTATCAATCAAAGACATATGCTTTTAGTACAGTAAAAGACAACAGCAAAAAGACAAATGTGTTTTTTCTTGTTACTTTTTTGTTCTTTGCAATTGAGATAATATTACAGGGTGACCCTCAATAAATCTATTTGATAAATGAATAAGGATTAACCTCTCCAGCTCTCCAGATACAAAATACAGTTACAATCCTAAGAATATGGTTACATTTCAAAAGAAAGTAAAATCCATCATGTGAGGTTCACTGCAGTATCAAAATGAATTAAAAACAAAGGCAAAAGCAAAAACCTCTAGAGATGAATTATACTTGTATTGAGGCATAGATACCCTCAAAAACATAAACAGAAAAGAAATAGAAATTTCTACCTGAGAGGGAAACGTAACTATCAGCTTCATGGGAAAGTCCGTGGTTTTGATGAATGGGGTACAAATTAATGGTCCTGCTTTGTACCCGGTATAAATGTATGATACTGTCAAGACATTAGATCCTGAGTTGAACAATGATTAGCGATACATATTAATAAGCAGCCATTTATAATTTTAAGTTTCATGGCCATGTGCTAGAAGATAATGAATTGTTCACTAAAATACTCTGAGTGGACATATTACAAATTTTTGCAATTTTTCTTAGGCATGTTGTAGCCAAGTCTTCCAAAGTAATTACTGCAAGGAACTGAGTTATGACTTTCTGTTGAAGAGAGGGATGCAAAACTTTAATCCTTATGCCTTATGTCTAATTATGGAAGTGGTGGAATATAAAAGATTATGACCATTATGGAAGATACTGATGAACAGGGAGGGAGAACTGAAAATAAAAATGGAAATAATGAATACTGTGGAATAGTAGAAAAATAAAGAAAAGAAAATGTAATGCAATATAGTACAGAGACAAGTGGTTTAGTTAAGGTATAAAGATAACAGGTTAGTATTTCTCGCTACCTGGAGTTTTGTTTTGGCCATTAGGAGAACGCTTTCTTAGAAATTACATGAAAATTGCTGAGAGTTGAACCTACAGGATGGTAAATCTTTCTGATAGTGTTCTGTGCGATTCTTTGGGTTTCCTTACATGCAAAGCATGGGGAATTTAGTTAAATTGGTCAGTTGGGAGAGTTATAGGAGTGCAGTTGACTGAGAGTTGTATCAGTTATTATCAAGGCCATAATCATTTACCTGCTCTATAAATGTCAAAGTTGCTTTTTTATTTGGCTTCAAAACCTGAGCTAAATAGAAAGCTATTTATAGTCTTCACTTTCCCGTGCTGACCTAAATGTCTATTTGTGCATTTTGCTGCAGAAAAGTTAATGTGTTTAGTTACAAGTGATTCTCAAACACAATTGGGAATATCATATAACATCAGTATATGCATTATATTACTATTCTAAAATCTGAAAAAATATGAATTGTGAAACGTGTGTCCCAATGGGTTCTGGGAAAAGTCTTGTAAATGTGCACTATTTTACTGTACAAGTGCTCTTCTCTTGTGGGTCTTGTGGGTGGGTCCTTTTGGGACAGTTACCTGAGGAAAACGTTTTTTCTCAAATGAGAAACTGCTGATGAGAACAGGGAATTTAGGAATATACAAACATAAAATATGATCATCAAAATGGACCTAAGGAAATGTCTGTGGTGAGGATGTAATTCTTCTCAAAATGGGAGGTCCAAGAGAAAAAGTACAAAATTACATAAAACAGAAGAAACTGAATGATGAAGACCAAATCTAATAGGTGACTATAGTTGTTTTCTTTTGATTTAAAAAGGAAGGAGAAAAGTTGCCTTTACATAATTTGGTTCACAGGAAGCGTGCAAACTTCATGTTCTTAAAACGACTTGCTGAAACCTTAAAATGCTTTTGTAAAACCAATGCATTTTAGAAATTGAAAATTATGAACTTCTTCCAAAAGTCTGGAATAGGTGATAGGAAAAACTCACTTACAGAGTAACACCAAAAACTTAGAAATACAAGAGGAAGAAGTAAATCAAGAATTTCTACACAAAGAATGCCAGGGTAATAAAAGAAGTTTGACTATTGAGCTTCCTAATCACAAGAGAAATTAGCCAAATATGTTACTTCTCATTCATTTTGTATATATCTAGGAATAAGAGGGACACTTCTGGTGAAAAGACAAAAAGCTCTCTGGATGTGAGGAGTTAAAAAATTTCAGAATGAACATCATTGTATAAGAGTTGGACTCATTACCGAAGCAGAATTGTTCAAATGAATACTGTGCTATAAATTATAAAGTATGCACCTTCATTGAGCTAATTAAATGAGAAAAAGTCATAGAACAACATTACATTGAAAGAAAATCCAGGGCATTTGAATTAATCAGCATCCTCCATTGGATTCTACTTCCAAGGGGCAGGTGTAATCTTTTCAATTGTCTATCTGTAGTTTCAAGCTTCCAGCACAAAAATGATAAATATTTGCTGATTAAATATTTAATCAGCGTTTAGAGGTTACTGTGAAGTTATTTCTGAGAGAGATGAGTGATTTTTTAAAGTGAGTGTGCTGGAGTTGCAGATTTAGAAGACTATTTTAAACTTTCTTATTCAGTTAAAATAGCAGGCAATTGTAGATGGTGTAGAATTATGTGTCCAGTCACAAAAGACATTTTAAGACCTATGAGTCTTTCCCAAACGTAATGTTATAAAATGTCCTTCTGCTAAAAATACTTGAATCAAGTAATTATCTACTTTTGAATTTTAATGAATAGACCATCTGTTCTTTCAAATTGAAAAAAATGAAAATTTTCTACAAATTAGAAGTACTTGATGAGATGTCCCTTGTAACAAAATCTGTTTGACTGTTTTCTGTTATATTTAACCTAAAGGTGATATGCAGCCTATACCAAATTTCGTAAACTAAAGCATGAAAAAAAATGTTTCTCTTGCTCATGTAATAATTACATTATCTATTCCATTGACAGGCTACATTTATAATTATCAAAGGCTAATTTTATTAACATAATTGCCATAAACGCCCTATTAAAATGAGTCACTGGGAAGAAAAATATGTCCATTTTCATCTGCCATGATTATGACAGATTCAAATTGTAAACATACTGCTTTATGGGTTATCTGTATAATGAGGAACAACAATTGTTTTCACTCTCTTTATTCTTCTTTCTGAGAATACTGCTTCCTTTGCGTTGTGCTCCGGAATGTGATAGCTGGTTACCACATGAGACTATTTAAATGTAAATTAATTGATAATAAAATATAAACATTTCCTCAGTTGGACTGCCCAATATCAAATGACCAAATGTTCCATGTATCCAGTAGTTACCATACTGAACAGTACAGAAACATTACATTCTTCAGAGAGTTCTACTAAATGGGCTGGAGATATAGCTCAGTGGCACCATGCCTGCCTGGTAAGTGCAAAGTCCCGAGTTCAATTCCTGGTACCAAAAAAAACAAAAATTCTACTGGGCATCATCTCAATGTTCTTTTCACTCTATGCTTTGGATGTTGATTGTTCCTTCTAAAGATTCATGTTATGATTTATATCTAGATGTCTCCCCAGAGCTCCAGAGCTCATAGGAGTGATTTTTGGGAAGTGAGTGGATCAAGCAAGCTGATGATCATCAGAGTTTATAGCTGACTGGCTGTTAGAAAGTAGGGTCTCTGGCCAGGGATTTAGGTCAGTGGTTCTGCTGCCTGCCTTGCAAGCTCAAAGTCCCAAGTTCAATCCCCAGTACCAAAAAACAAATAAAAAGAAGTAGGGTCTGGTTGGAAGAGGTGGGTCACTTGGGGCATGGCCTGGAAGGGTTTATCCCCCTTCTTCCTCTCTTGATAGCTCCCTGCTTCTTCTTTGCTTTGCCACCCCAAGCTTTGCGCCCTCTGCCATTCTCCTCTGCCATACCCGCTGCCACCATGCCTGAAACTTCGACAAAGTATACACCAAAATGAACCTTCCCTTCTTTAGTTTGTTGGTGTCGGGTACCAGAGATGAATGAGTAAAGTAACTAAGATTTTTGTACCACAGAAACGGGGTTGTTGTGACTACTTGACCACTTATTGCAGAAGCCTCTGAAATTGGTTTTTGAGAAGGATTAGAAAGGTTTGGAGATGGTGGCTGGAGAAGCAGCCCTAGAATGCTTTAAGTCAAGCTCGGTAAGAGATTCTGGTCAGAGCTCAAAAGACCAGAATGCTGATTAAAAAACAAAACAAAACAAACAGATGGAAAAGATCAGACTCAGGGGGTTTCACTGGCTCCACTGGAAGTTGGATCATGTGTTTTATGTTCTGATAGATAATCTGTCTATATTTGCTTGTCTCCTGATAATTTGTGAAAGACAGATATTAAGAGCAGTGGACTAAGGTACAGAATCCCAATGATGAATGTAACTGTATTTGTATACATAGATTGTACCAATAACCTCAATAAAAAGGAAAAAAAAAAAGTAATCTAATGGAGGAAATGTCAAGGTAGCCCAACATTCAGGGTGTGGGTTGGGTCCTGTTGGGGACTTTTGACCAACTTTACTGAGTATCAAGAGTGAACAGCCCAGCTGAACGTTTTGAGTTTGCCAGAAAGGAAGCTCTGGTAAAGTTGGCACAAAGAACAGAGGAGGGCTTCACTGCTAAAAGGATTAGACAGAAGCCAAGTAGATATCAACAACACAATAGGAAAATGCCTTAAGGGAATGCAGGCAAAAGGAGGACTCAGCAGGGACCCACCCTTTATAGACACATAATTGTAAAGGTGAAAGGCCTTGCTTTGAGAAGCAAGCCCCAGGGCACTGTGTTGGAAAAGGACTCTCTAGGGAACTGATTCCTCAGGATTGGGTTCACCAAGCTCAGCTGTCTTGGCACTTGGAGGCCTATATACAGCCTTTATACAAAAGGGACCACTACTGTTGGAACTGGTGGCATACCTTGGTTTTACACAGAAGGCAAGATTTATGAGGTCAGGGAAACTTTCACTGAGGTTTCAGAATTCTTAGGAGGCCAGGCAACTGCTGAGAGGGCAGTGCTCTAATCTGTGAACATAAAGCCAGAAATGTAGTGGAGATCCCAGGATATTGGAAAGCCAGGAACACAGACCGTCTGAGGAAAGCTGCAAGGAGTGAAGCTGGCCCAAGAGAGAGCTGTGTAGGCTACAACTATGAGCAGTGTCATAATGGCAGGGCCACCCAATCCTTTGGAGTTCACATTTCACCGCAGTTTAGCCAGAGTTCTTGGCACAGATCTATGGGAGTTAATGTTTGTCCTGCTGAGTTTGTCTTTCTTTGGTTCCATTCCTTTCTATCCATCTATTTATCCTCTTTGGAATGGGAATGTTTATCCTATGCCATTGTATATTGGAAGTATTTAACTTTTTCCAAACTGTAAGATCTT
Source organism: Fukomys damarensis (assembly GCF_012274545.1). NCBI lineage: Eukaryota > Metazoa > Chordata > Mammalia > Rodentia > Bathyergidae > Fukomys > Fukomys damarensis. The sequence continues at coordinate 35,862,094 of NW_022900932.1, forward strand.
ATTGGAAGAGGCGGGTCATTAAGAGCACGGCCTGGAAAGGTTTATATCTTCCTTACTCCTTTCTTTCTCTGCTTTTTTATCTATTCTGTTAGGAGCAAACATCCTCTGCTATGCCACCTTGACTATGCCACCAGGTAAGTATGACTAAAACGTCTACAAACTGTGAATCAAATAAACTTTTCCTTCTTTTATTATAGACAGCTGGGTTAGGTTGAAATCTAGGCAATCAAATAGGGCTAGGTTCTCAAGAGAGTCAGGACACAGATGAAACACACCACAACTGCAATCTGTTGGAGACCAGGCCTCAAGAAAAAAAGATGATTAGACCTGCATACTTCCTCAGAGGACAAACACTGGACCTAATGAAGTCTAGATAGACATCAGCCACCCCAGTGGATGACCACAGACCTCTCGACCCACCATTTTCTAGCAGAAATCTTTGTTCTTTCCATCTATGCTTGTTACATGACTTGTTTCCCAATTGGATCACTATTACCTAAGTGACTATACTTGTAACTTTATTGGATGATCATGACTGTGGCCACCAGTGTACCCACATGGGCTTTGCTCTATAAAACCCCTCTGTGAAATGGGGTCCCCCGGCTACCCACTCAGGTCACCTCCTGCCTCTCAGGAGCTACCCTATTAATAAATATCTTCCTACTCTTAACCTCCATTAGTCCTAGAATCAATCCTTCAATTTTTAGAGAACAAGAACTCAGTGTATCAAACAACTAACAGGTTGGGAGATAGAATATTTCATATTTCATCTCTGATATTATTTCATATATCACTTTAATTTGGGGATATTGGTATTTTGTCCAAGCAATTAAGAAAGTAACTAAAGCCAGTTCATGAATTGGAGGTTTGGTCCTCAGTATGGTGGGAGGTAGTAGGTCCTTAAGAGGGAGATCCTGACGGGAGGCTCTCAGGTCATAGGAGGCCAGCCCCCAGAAGGGGTCATGTGACCCTAGCTTCTTACTTCCTGTTTTGAGATGTAGTTCCCTCAAACACACACTCTCATCGTGATGTAATCCAGCTAAGAGGGTCCTTTCTAGAGTGGAGCCAAGGCCAGTGCCATACCCTCCTTCAAAACAGTGAGCTAAATACATCCCTTTCCTTATAAAAGTTAGCCTGCTCATTGTAGTAATACAAAGTAGAAGTAAAGAATGTAACATTCCTCTGAAGAATCCTTCCTTCAGCACTGAATACTTTTTCACTTCCACTCTGTTGTTTATTTTTTGAACAATCACCAAGATTCCCCCCTACTCAAATCTTTACCAGACCTTTTCACACTATGTAGACCTACCTATCATCACTTTTAATTTTTAAAGTTCCTTAGGGAAGAAAAAGATAAACTTTACTGTATTGTTTTATGAAATATAAACAAAATTGGAGGCACTTCATAAATAATGCAATACAGCAGCATGACTTTGAAAATATGCTTCATGCATACCAGCAGCTGAAGCTTTCAGTCTAATTAAAAATGAAAATACTACTATAATCTGAAATTATATCCAAGTTATCTAATTAGAATGCCTGATACTACACTTAGAGGAAGCACTCAAGATGCCGCCTTTTAGAAATAAGCTTAAGTTTTCTTCTATTCCTCAAAGATAAAAGCAGATTCTTTACCTATTATGATCAAATTCATCAAGGACTGTACCATCTCATTTGAACTTCCTTGGTAGCAGCTTTAAATCTGTATATTCCTGTCATGGGGGATTTTACCGGAAGATAACTGGTTAGTGAGACAGCACTTTGTGGGAGACCAGAGGAAAACTAATTGGCCTCCTCCGTGAGCATAAGGAGAAGGGCTGCACTCGGGGGTGATTGTATATTGCAGGTTCTAGGAAAAAGTTAAAACAGCTGAGATTAAGTTGTTTACCTGAGCATGTACTAAAAAGCAGATGAACCTTTTGTTACTTTCCTTGCTTGTGCCTCACTTGGGTGAATAAACAAAGGTAGGATAAGCTAGATCTGGGGGGCTCCTCTGCCTCTTAGAGGCAAGAGTGCCCTGGCTGCCCACGTGTTAAATGGATTCTGTGTCTCTTTGTTATTCATTCTCATTTGCCCAAGGGCCAGAGAAAACGAAGTGAGGGCTCTAGGTTCCTCTGTGAGTGGCACTTGGGTGGGGAAAGCTTGGAGGAGTGGGCTGGCTCCCTGGGGCAGGAGGGACCTCAGACCAGACCGGCAACAAAGGCTGGCTGGGTGGGTCAGCTACAACACATCATTCAGTTATTTCTGCAAGTTCTGATCTTTGCCTTTGGCCGTGGCATCTACTTTATTCCCCATTCTACCTTCAGTACACTCATAGCCCACAGCAGCCTGCTGAAGGCAAAACCATGAGGTTCACCTCTCTGTGGGCTTCTCTTTGCAGAGTGCTCCATGCAAAAGCCCTATTTCTCCGAACACACTCATTGTAAAAGTATCTTCTCTACTGGATATTTGCAGTTACCACAACATATATCTGGCATAATAATTAAACTTCTCTTCTTTCTACTGCTATTCCTTTGTCCTGCTATCCATTTTTTCCTCTGATCATGGTTCTCCATGTAAAGAAGTATTTTTTTTCCCAAAGCCGCTTTGTCTTCTATTAAGAAAATAACCTTTTCTAGCAGATAACGAGGGCAATGTCTATCTTCAGATTAAATTGGAGTCACTTGTTTGCAAGAGATGAATATATATTTATCAATTTACAAAAGATGGATTGCTTTACTGTTAATTTAATAAGGCTTGAAAATGTTTTGCAGTAACCAAGTGTTCTTCTGTAGACACAATAAACAGAATTTGAAGTACTGATTCCTATTGCCACTAAGAAATTAGGATTTCTAGATAATAGGATGCAACTTACCTAGTTCTTAAAGTGTCCCAGATAATCTCCATTTTCTGACAGGTATGGGCTTGAAAACCACTATAACCTAAACATGATGTGAAAGAACTAAGCTATAAATCAAATATTAAAGCCCATATTCAGAGGGATGAAGTTGGAGACAGGAGGAAAGGCTTTGATTTTAAAGAGAAAAACAAGTTAATGTTCTCCAAAACTAGCAGTATCAAATGATTATGAAAGACTTATGGGATTTACTAGAGTTGATATATTCCACTGGGAAAAAAGCAGCAATAGGAAAGATACATGAAAGGAGATTCAAATGTATTTTTATTAAAAACAAATGAAGGCTTATTTGCAGAGATCAGCAAACTTTCTGTAAAGGGTCAGAGAGGAATATTTTAGAATTTAGAGGTTCCATGGTTTTTGTTGCAGCTACTGAATTTGGCCTTTGTAGTGTAAAAGCAATCGTAGACAACACAATGTCTGAGTATGGCTACATTCTAATAAAATTTTATTCCCCCAAACACACAAAGACACTGTGATTAAAAACAAAACAAACAAACAAAAAAAAAAAACCAGCATGGTACTGGCAAAGAAACAGACCCAAGAATCAGTGGAACAGATTAGAAGTTGTAGAAACAACTGACATACTCAGTTACCTCATCTTTAACAAAGGAGTCAAACATCCTCACTGGAGGAAAGATAGCCTCTTTAATAAATGGCATTGGAAAAAACTGGATTTCAGCTTGTCAAAGATTAAAACTAGACCCATATCTTTCACCATGCATTAAACTAAAATCCAAGTGGATTAAAGATATAAATATTAAAATGGAAACACTAAACTTGCTGGAAGATAATTTAGGTAGAACTCTTGAAGGTATTGGCATAGGAAAAAACTTTATGAACAAATCCTCAGTAGCACGGGAACTAGCACAAAGAATCAACAGAACTTAAAAAAATCAAGACCTCCCCAATATAAAGACCCAATTCAAAAATGGGCCTCTGAAATGAACAGACGTTTCTCAGACAAAGAAGTAAAAGCAGCAAATAAACATATAAAAAATGTTCAACATCATTGGTCATTCGAGAGATGCAGATAAAAACAACACTGAGATTTCTCCATCTCACCCCAATAAGAACAGCTGCTATTGAGAAATCACCAATAACAAATGCTGGAGGGATTGTGGGGAGAAAGTACCCCTTCTTCACTGTTGGTGGGAGTGCAGACTGTTGCAACTACTGTGGCAATCAATACAGAGATACCTCAAAGAGCTGGGACTAGAGGTTCCATTTGACCCAGCTATTCCTCTGCTGGGTATCTTCCCAAAAGAATTAAAAGAATCATATCACAGCAATATATGTTCACCCATGTTTATAGCAGCACATTTTGTAATAGCTAAAATTTGGAAACGACCCAAATGCCCATCAACTGGAGACTGGATAAGATGTATTTTTTTTTTTTAATAAAATGGAGTACTACTCAGCTATAAAGAACAAGTAAGTAGAGAGATTTATAGCTAAGGGGATGTACATTGAGGGCATACTCTATGGTGAAATGAAAATGTCACACATGTGCAAATACCAAATAGTTTCTCTGGTATGAAAAAGTAAAAGTGTAAAAAGAGTCAAAATGCATAATTGATATTTTGTAATAGGGAGAAAAGTCTAAAAGAGTAGAGGAAGTGAGAGGGTAGGGGAAAGCGAAAAGAAAAAATATGTGAAAAGGAAAAACATGGAAACAATGCTTTTGTAAACAGGGAAGGATGGAGGGGCTGAAGGGAGGGCTGGGGACTGGGGAAAAAGAAGAAGCAAGATACGTCATGTAAAAGTACAAGATCCCAATGATGAATGTAACTATATTGTATACCTAAAATGTACCAATACATTTAATAAAGATAAAAAAATAGGCAGAAGACTGGATTCAGTCTTCAGACTGTCTTCAGACTGTACTTGATTAGTATGCTAAAATATAAGAGGAATTTCATATTGTTTAGGGACAGATGGCATAATTTTCTGCTAATGTAAATGCTTCATTTTGGACAGAAGTTTATCCACATGGAGGATGCCATTTTGCTTCCCTTTAATGAATGTATTTTTTCTGAAATTTATTGATTATCCTTATTTTATGACATGTTTAGGTTACCATGAGTACAATGTTTATAAGAAAATACATTTAAAAAGTATAAGTTGTTCTTTACTTACATTAATCATAGTCTATCTCTATTGTATAGTGCTAGACAGGCTAAAAAAGTGGCACTTACGCTGTAGCTATATCTTCAACTATTAAATAAGAGAAAAGGCAGTGGAGGCCAGTCACTAAAAAACTATTAAAGCTTATTTTGATATGGAACTGCCATGATAGATTAGGTAAATTATATTAATTCTAAATGCCGTTCATTTTTCTTCAAAACAATGAGAACTAAACTTTTTAGTAACCGAGCACTGAAAATGTATAGTGTTTCAGACTTGACAACAGTGTAGCAATTTAATAAGAGTTGTTTCAAAAATGGAAATTTCCAGCATCACTTTTGATATTCGGAAGGGTGTTCCAGTTGTGAAGGGTTGATTAGCTCACACGGTCCATGCATACAATACCTAACAACATTAAACAAGTGAATTTTAGTGAGGAAACTTGCAGACCCTTTCTGGTAAAAATAATGAAACAAAAGAATTACCAAGGTTTTACTATAAATAACTCTAGATAACTTCAACCAGAAAAATTATTAAAGTTAGAAAACTAAATTCTAAGGTGCTCCTATGAATCCAGTAAGGAGACAGATGCCAAAAATCTAAAAGAAAAAAGAAGAAAAAAAAAAGAATAGCCTAAAGGCAAGAATCAGGATTCTGAATATCTACAGCTAAAAAGAATAGAATATAGGAGACGATTATAAATCTTGGCTAAAGAGGAATGGGAATGTGAAAGTTTGACTCAGAATAGCAATTCCCTTCAAGTCATGAAATATTAAACTCAAGGTCATAATGATCAACCCTTGATTTTACAGCTGAAAAAAAGTTTCTGCAAGTTCAATAACTTCGTAAAAAATTTTCTGCTAGAGCTGACTTAGAATTCAGGCCTTCTGTTTTCAGCTTCTCTTGGGGTTTTTGCTAGAACAGTGTTGCTCTTCTGAAAGTACGGAGAGGTATGCATGGGAAGGCAGAATCACTGCCAGCCAACTCTCCACTGTAGAGTAAGCATGCAAGTTCCTTGCCATGACAGCACTTATGGAAAATGAGAATCAGCATTCTTGTCCTGGTGCTAGAGAAAAGGGGTCCTTAGAATTTTGAAAGAATACCATAAGAACTGTGGCTAAACATGAAAGTACAAATTCATGAAAAGAAAGGAATGAGACAGTCATATTTTTTCATGATTTATTTTATTATTTATAAATTCATGATCCATCAAGTAGGGTAAAAACAAAACTGATCAAAAATTGAGATGGTCTATATAAAAACCAAAAACTGACTCTTAGGCCTTTAGTATTTAGTTGCTGCTTTTTTTTTCAATAAGCTTCCCATTAGGATTGCTACCCAACATTGAAAGAGAAAAAAACAGCACCTAGTGGCTGAGTTAGGAAGGATCCGGGGACTCAAGGATAAAGTCACAAAGAATTATTTACTCTAAAACAAAAAAAATAATAATATTCTTTTGATTTAGTTCTTTTAATTTTAAAGGACTTTAATATTTCAAGTCAATATTTATTGCATCCACTGTTTTCTGAATTTTATAGATTTCCCTCTTATCTTTTTACTAGTTTCACTTAATTGAAAGAGAGCCAGAAAAATCATTTACCTGGAATTTTCACTTTCCTGACAGTTGCAGTTTTTCTCTTACAACTTCTTCATGTAGCCTCTACCTCTCCCAGAGAAGTGTCTCCAGAAAAACTTTTTAAGCAAATACATACAGTTATATTTACCATAACATAAGTATTACACTGACATGGAAATTTGACCTTTTGGCTTACAGCAACACGTTGGTCCAATGTACACTGCCAGAATTAATAAGTATCACAATCCATTTTGACAATGAAAGTAGTTGCTATATTTATATATTATATTTGGCTTTAGCTAATTTTTACTGAAAATATGTTGCTTCATTTAAGCTAATACTGAAGATATACTATACTTACTCATGCAATCTCTCAAAAATTTCCTCCAGCTTTCTCTAACCATAATTGCTCTCAAGATACAACTGTGATATTTACTTTGCATTCTCTCAACTGAAAGAACTCTAAAGTATTAAAAAAATTCTCAAAGATATCATTAAACTGTATATAATGGAATTTTCCTTTGATTAAAGGAAGCAAGCTACACTATTTGGAGAAAAAATGCAGCATAAAAGATTGAATGGACATACTTGATGTCAAAAAAACTTTACTCTTATCCTAACAGTGAGCAGCTGAGAGTACAAGCCCTTTAACTTTCCATGGCTTCAGCATTCATCTGAAATAAAGTGATCCTGGATAGTGTCAAAATGAACACGATTCTTAAATATTTATTTTAAAAGAAAGTGAAAATATTTATGGAGTTAAATCTAATTTTCTGTTTTACTTTTAAAGGAACAGATAATTCTCCAAATTTACAAAAACTTTAGGAGGGTCTGAAGCTAACATTCTGTTCAACTTAGAGACCTATTTCTCACTACTCAACTCGACCCATTAATACGTCATTTACACAGAAAAACATGCACAATTCAGAACCCTGGATTCTTCATGCTCCAGTATGGACATCTCAGAATAACCTGCCCTTGGATGTACCCAGTAAGCTGCGGGTGGACATGTGAATTCGCAAGGTTGATTTTCTGGTGAGAGCTCTGCGACACCTCAACTAACTAAGGGAAGTAAAAGACAGAAGGGGACAAAGAGTCCTCCTTGCTCTAACAATCCATTCTGGTGTGATCCAATCCCATATTCTGAGTACTAACAATCCTCTGGAACTCTCGATATCACTTAAGAGCTATCATCACTCAGCACTGTTACACTGGGAACAAGTCCCCAACACATGAAATGCAGGAGGCAAACCATATTCTAATCATAGCAGAGACCTACTGATGACTTTACCTTTTCAATAGTACAGCAAACGGAAATGTATAGGCCAGTCAGGAGTTTTTTCACTTGAGGGCAGCAGATTGATCAGCAGTGGTAAGATAATAATTCTACAGATACAAAGATAGTTATGCTAGAAGAAAGGAAACTAAGGCTTATGCTACAATGGTCTAGTGGTGGTAAAAAAATAATGTCTAAGGTACGGTGAGGTTGATTTTAAGAGTGCTGTTTAACATCTTTTTTTTCTTTTACCAACATGAAGTTCAGAGGATAGGAATGATTATCCAAAGCTGATGAAGACAATGAAGCATAGGGTAGTCAGATCTACTCCGTGGCTGCTTATAAGACATGGCTGCTGGAAATGTGATCCTTACCTCCTAAGCTATCACCAGCCATCCCAGGGTGAAAGTCTGGAGTTACCTCCTTTATAGAAAGGGATTCAAATATTCTCTGCTACTATCCATTAGAATACACATCAGTTTCCCATCTGACATGTTTTAAAATTCAGATCTGAAATTGCCAATTAGATAGGTTTCTCCATTTTTGAAAAAAAAAATTAATCGTTCATTCCAGGTGGTTCTTAGTGCTTTTGATTAATCAGATTTGCCCTTTACTGCAATCTGGATATGTCCCTAGAGAAAATGAAATCAACTGTTTAATTTGTGAAACTGTTCATTTATAAATTTACAATTTGCAGCTCCCCATTACAATAGATCTGGCAATTCTAAAATGTATGCCTTTAGAATTCCAAAAGAGAAAGCAGCTGTTGAAGCACAACATGAATGTGAATCTGATAAGCTATGTAAATAGTGAATACAAATAACTTCAGCTAGGTGATCAAAGTCTACATTGTCAGATGTAAACCAATTTGATAGTATGCACCTTCAACATAAAAGCAAAGATACTCGCTGGGCGCATGCCTGTAGTCACACCACTGGGGAGGATGAGGCAAGAGGATCACTGTGAGTTCGAGACCATCCCATGGTCACTCTGAATTTGAGACCATAGTGAGTTCAAAGTCAGTCTCAAGTACATAGTGAGACTCTGTCTCAAAAAAAAAAAACCAAAAGAAAAAGAAAAAAAGAAAAGATACTCTATTTCCCAAGATACCATAACCCCAGTATAGTCATGGAAAAACAAAACAAAACAAACAAAAAAACCAGATAAGTCATAATTGAAGAACATTCTGGAAAATAACCAGGAATTCTCAACCCTTTCAAAGTCATCATATATAAGATTCAGCTGAGAAACCATCAAAGCCAAGAGGAACACAAGGAATCCTGACAACACCATTAAGTTGAGATTATGAAATGAGACAGAACATCATATAAAATATAATGAAATATGAATAAAATATGGGCTCTAATGATTATGTATCAACACTGGTTCACTAATTGTAACAAATGTTTTATATCAGACTAAGATGTTTTGATAGGGGAAATAGCTGAAACACTATCTGCAGGGAAAAGGTAAGACCTCCTGCAGGTAGGAAGGGCAGAATTCAGGCAACCAAGGTTTGGCTAACAAGCACGGAAGAACACTTCAGGTGAAGTGCAAAACAGATTGGCAGAAGCATGGAAGACAATGGTGTACAGTCTAAAGCACAACAACTGGTGGTGATGGTAGCTGCTTCTTATTTCGTGTTTGGCAACTCTGATTCCATGACCTCTGGCAAGTCAGGTAACCATTCTGAACACTACATTCTTTATTCTTGAAGTGGGGATAAGTGGATTTAGCTTATGAAACTCTAGTGATGATGGCTACTGCACAGACCAGTTAGAGGCCACTATATTTAGGCGAGGAAGGGTGCCCCCATTATTTCATCTCATGATATCTCCGTACAACAGCAAACCAAATCATACATGGCTGCTCACTGAGACTTGATGTGCTCACACTCAGAACGTGACAGCTGCATTACATCCAACCATCAAGGATGCTTTGAGATTAATGTGACCTCAGTTCCTCATTCGCTTTTAAGAATTCATTAGGAGCCATTTTTCAGTGTAACAAGCCAAGTTAAAGTCCACTTGAAAGGCTTTGCTTATGCTGGGTGGATAATAGTTACACCTGCTCCCAAGGTGCCTTGGGAAGAAGGAGGGATCACTGAGCTACAGATAACTGTCCACTCAGGAGAAATCTTAATGCATGCTATTTCTTGGAGAACTATAGAATCAACACAGAAGACTTCCACAGCTTATTTTTTATGTACTTAACAATATATACAAACTAAAAATACCCACTCCTTCCCCTCTTATCCCTGTCCTTTCATAGACAGTATCACTGATACACAGTCTCAGTAGCTGATAATTACTTTACCCCTGCCACATGTCAGGGACTATGGTGGCAAAAACGTACACATGGAATCTCTAAACCTTTCAAGCCCACTGCAAGGAGTTATTGCCTTTGTTTTATGGATAACTGATTATTAGAGAGGTTAAGTCACTTGTTGAAAGTCACAGTCAGCAAACAATTTTAAACTTTCTTATATTTTAGTGCCTGTTCTTTTTTTTTTTCCTCCAAAAGTTTATTATTTTGTTTAAATGTTATCTCTGTACCATCACCAAGACCTGGAGAACAAAATCTCTAGAAAGCATGAACACAGTACCATTTCCACAATATAGCTGGGATCCAGAACAGAAATATCAAGCCCAGACATCAAATAAAGGCTTATAGTTCGATTTAAGTAATCGTATGGTACCTAATTCCCCACATCACATATCGCACTGTTAGAAAGTTACTTGCTGATATGTCTACAACTCCCTCTAAACCTCATGTTCTATGAGTTGCTCACCATTCCACTGGCGCCTCCTACTACAATATACTTACAGAAAGTCAGGACAGGAAAACAGAAATGGAATAATCATAAATATGGCTTACAACATACCCTGTACCAAACCAAGAAAATGAAAATGTCCAAACTAGAGACCAGCCACAATAATATGGAAGACCATAAATGCACAAGCCCTCAATGAGACAAGAAGTCAAAAACACAGATAAGAGCTGGACAAACAGCATCCTTCAGTAGTTTGTCCTCCTTTTATACAATGCCCTGGGGTGTAGGTAAGGGCGAGTCATTCTTCCATAATAACGTCAAGAGCCTACACCTATGGTGAGGTTCTGTTGAAGTTCAGGAAATGCAAGTTGAGAACAATACCATGCTAAAGCCTTGAAACACCACTAATGAAATCAGTCACTCACTTGTAAAAATCACAGTGTCACTATAAGTAAAAATTATTTATAGATTTCTTCTGCCAAAGCTGTCAACCACTGTGCAACTAAATAGGAGCTGGGCTATGTAAGGTATATGTCATACCGAATTCCTCCAGAGCCGCTATCATGAAAGTACCTACACCGTTTGCCTCGGATAAATATGGTTACAGTCCAAATCAGCCAGACACCTCATTGGGAAAATAAGAAAAGGTATCTTTTTTGAAAACAGTAATTAAATTGTTCTTCTCTACACACCAAATAGAAGTAATAAAATTTCATGCTGACATATCTAACTGACTGCTTGCTTTGTTTTGTGTCACTGTGGCTTTATGATATAAAAGGCAAGGGTCAGGGATGTAGCTCAGTGGCATTGTGCCTGCCTGGCAAATGCAAGGCCCTGCGTTCAATCCCTAGTACTGAAAAAAAAAAAACAAAAAAAAAAAAAAAAAAAAAAAAAAAAAAAAAAAAAAAACAAAGGCAATGGGAGGTGAAGGCAGAAATGGTGGCCTTACAGTCAACACATTCTTAGACTGCTCACACAGGTAAGAGGTATTTCCCCAGCTAAAGGGAGTTTTCCTATAAACAACCCTCAGAAAATTAGGATCTGCAAACTGTTTTCACCACTACTTCATATACATGAATCCAATAAAGCTGAACATCCTGTAATTCTTAAAAATGAGATGGGAAAGATAAAGAGGAACGAAAACACCATATGTGCAGATCTTATGTTTTAAACAGCTGATTGTCTGTTAAATGTTCATTCTATGGAGATATTTCCACTCAAGTGTTAAATTTCAGTCTCACGAAAGAAAAGCCACAAGATAAAAGTTGCCTTTCTCTCTGAGCACGTGTTTCAGCTGCCACAGAAATGTATCCCAAGGTAGCTGCTATATTCATTTAAAATGCATGTTTTGGCTGAGTGATCCTTAACCTGGAACAATTTCCACTCTCTACTGACTGGCAGCTGATACCTTCATCGATGCCAGAAAAATGCCATTTTCTTACGGAGCTGTTTGCCCCTTTTCAATCGCTACTTCATCTTTTCACTTTGCTGTAAGCATGATGAACTGGCAGATACACTGACTGATGGCAGAAGCCTGGACTGGGCATCAGGGAGATTAAAAGGTTGCTTGCAGTCTGTGATATGGATTTGAAGGCGTAATGCCGCGAGGTTAAGTCACCCAAATCACACTCTGCCATGGCTGCGAATTTCAGCACCCGGGTACCGGCTGCAAACCTTGCCAGCCTTGTTGAAAGAGGTACACCTGCTCAGAATGGCAGTTGCAATACACTGGGGGAAAACATTGTGAACTTGTCAGAAAAGCTGGCTTTGAGTTACAGCTCCGTTCAACACTTGCTGTGGAACCTAGGCAATATTTTAAATTCCAATTCGGTTTCCTAAGCTATGCAGCAAAGGTTTTAATGCCTATTTCAACATGCAAGATAATGGGCAGCGATGATGGAGGAGGCTTTCAAATGATAAAGCAAGCTATAGACTAAGTAGAGCTAATCCCACCAGTGCATTATGGAAGATTTCTGTGTTACACTATTAAATATTACGTTTGAGTATTTTATTTCAAAGTATATAGTAAATGTTATTATTGTAAAGCATTGTTTTATTCACGATTCCCACACAACTGTCACAAGGACTAAAACCTCATCACATACAGTCATGAGTCACAGTGATGAGGACATGCTCCACAAGATGCATTTCTGTGCAATTTTCTCACTGAGTGAACATCAGTGTTCTTACACAGACGGAGATGGTGTGGCCCACTACACATCTAGACCATTTTTAAAAGTTAAAACAATTGTTTAACTGTTCAAAATTTTCTGATAAATCTTAAGGCAGAAGCGTATGCAACAGCCTAAGCCTACCCAAGGTCAAGATCATCAATCTCACGACTATCACATCTTGTCTTACTGGAAAGTTTTCAGGCGCAGTAACAAGCATAGAGCTTTCCTTTCCTATGATATCGAGACTTTCTTCGGGAACACTTCCTGAGTGACCTGCCTGTTTTATAGTCAATTTTTTTATATGTAGGAATACCTTCTAAAATCATTTCTAGTTTAGTATAGTAAATACTATGCCAGTAGCATAGTCATTTATTATAAAGTAGCACGCACTAGACATAATGGCCCTGCTGTATTTTACTGCGACTGTTGGGCATGGTAAGTTGTCTTGTACCAACATCACCACAAACACTTGAGCAACACATTGTGCTACATTACCATGGCCAGTGGTAATGGGAGTAGGAATTGTTCAGTTCCATTACAGTCTTGGGGGACTCCATCGTAAATATATGTTGCATGAAATCCCACGTGAAAATACAACATACACACAATTCATATGATAGAATGTGGATCACTAACAGTCCCCCACTGCTGGTGCCTGATATTTTACAGTTCTTCAGGTTAAAGAATGACATAAAAAGCTAGATACCTAGCAGAATACTATGATTTTATCAGTTATTGTCCTTTTCATGTAGTTTTATTTCTCATATTATCATCATGAATATCATCCATATATTGGCCTTTCCACCTGCAAAATTTAATCATTATATCATTATAACCAACTAATTTTATAGAGAATTGTGAGGAGCCATGAGGGTGGTGGAAATGTACAGCCTTTTAAATGGGGCAATCAGGACTGAAATCTTCATTCATTTGATTTCAAAACTCAGATCTTCTATGTAAAGAGTCTCATTTCTTAAAGTTCTTAATGAATGTAACCAGACTAACCAATCACGGAATCCATTAAACATAATGTTCCCCTCTCTGTTACTCTCTTCTCAAACCAACAGAGCCAAATAGCGGTTCTAAAACCAAGGATCTATCCGTTTCCAGACTTCCTTCCCAACCACCTCAAGCATCCTTCTTTTTCTTTGTCCTTTCCTTCTGTCTCTCTTTCTTTTCCTTCCATTTTTCCTTCCTTCTTCCCTTCCTTCCTTTCTTTTTGTAGCTCTTATTCAGAAAATGTTCATCAAGAATTCATTAGAGGCTGGGTTATCTAATTTGATAGTATCCCAAGATCCACCTGGTGATTTTTACTTACAGAAAATGTGTATGTTCTGAAGAAAAATATTTATTTTCTTCATTCATAAGGATCTATCTTAATAAGCTGTACCTGCATTTTTTGATGTGGTTATTCTATTTTTTAGACCTAAAAATAATGGTCATACTCCTAGCAAGATTCTACTTGGATGCCTTCTAGTTAGTGTCATGAGAAAATTTAGCCAAAACTCATAGTGGATGAAAAAGAAGAAAAGGTGAGGTGGACCCAGAAGTTATGATGACACAAATGTAAGAAACAAAAACAAGTTATGTGTTTGCTGGGTGTGGTTCTCATCTTGAATGAGGGGTTCCCAACGCCCATGTGGGCCACAGGGAGAAAGTGAGAGGAGACAACCCAGTGCAGTTTCATGTATATTTCAGCCACCCCTCCTGCGTTACGGCTTGAGCTCTGCCTCGGCAGCCAGGTAGATCGTGGCAGCATTAGATACTCATAGGACAGCGACCCCTACTGTGAACAGAGCACGTGTAGGATCTGGGACGCCTGCTTCTCATGACAGTGTAATGCTTAATGGATAAGGCCAGACAAAGGTCGTGAAGCTAGTACTGGGAATGTCATTATTATGACTTTGAAACATACACTATTAAGAAAAAAGAAACTGAAAAAAATCTCCACCCTGGCACTGGTCCATGGGAAAATTGTCTTTCACAAAACCAGTCTCTAGTGCCCAAAAGGATTGGGCACCTCTGTCTTAAAGACAGTTATTATGTTCAATTTAGAATGTAGAAATATATATGGAAAATTATCAGCTGACAACTAAGGTACAAATGACTTAAGCCCTGCCCACTATGGACTTAAAAAAAGCTTCCAGTGGATTGCTCCACTTGGGAGATATGTTATATTTTTCAGTAGCAGATAGTATTGTTTGAAACTCATCAGGAATTCACAAGGCACATTTTATTCACCTGTTTAAACATCTGTTGGACTATGCTGCTCAATTTGATTTTAACTCCCTAAGCTTCCCCTTCTAAGGCTCAATGGTTGCGGATTTTTTAAAAAATTTTCTTGGCTTTACAAAATATCTAAAGTACAGTTCATGCCTTTATCTAAAATTATAATATGAGACTATCACATCTGAAATTTTAAGGCAGTTACTTTATTGAAATGAGTTGTATATAATTAAGAGTACAAGCAAATAAGGAGATTAATACATTTAATCTCATAATTCTGGGTAATCAAAAAATTATCAGTTAATGTCACTTTGAATAAGTATATGAAGACCAATTATAAGGAACCGAAATTCTTACTTTGCTCTCATAGACATCAAGCCTGTGTGCTGTACATTTCATTGTTGATTATAGCATTCAAAGTGTCATGCTTTCTGGTATAGAAATCAAGGCTCTATTAAATTCATAACTGGTAAAAGGCGTTTTACCTAATTTTGCTGTCACATATCAATGTAAGTACTAGTAGTATATGCTGTAAAAGTGAAAATGTGCATGAATAAATGGCTATAGTTTTTCCAGTATTTTTGGTTAAAATATCTGGGCAGGCTTTTGTTAATCCTAAAGAAAAGAGGAACAACTTTGAAAATTATTATTATTGAAAGACACCAAAAAATAGCTTGTATTTTATTACCATTTAAATTATCCTTTACATTTTTCTATTTTTTCTTAGATTGTGTACTTGTCTATTTGGCATTAATTCACAGAAATCTACTAATATTACCTTTATACTGTGTGGGGGTGGGTGGGTACCACGGATAGAACTCGGACCTCACACTTGCAAAGCAGGCAGAGGAACCACTGAGCTAAATCCCCAGCCTCTACTAATATTACCTATTTCCTATATTGTTATGCCTGGCATTTGCAGCCTCCAGGACTAGCCAATTCTTAAAAATAGTAAGAGTTCACGTGGTGACATGACTCTCATACATAAACTAGTTAGACCAGGCCCCAGACCATCAACCGTTCCCTTTATTAAACTTTCTCACACCAAGCCAAAATCCTCTCTGTTCTACATCAGCCCTAGGCCAGATATAAGACAGCAGCTATGTGCCAAAGGTCACTGGAATTATTCAAACTAACAAACCCAAAGCCTTTTACTTTGTCAACTGCAATAAGGGCTGTAGTTTAGACCCTGCTCTTGGTCTTTTCTGCCCCTTGATTAAACCTGGCGCTTTCCCACATGATCCTAGTGGCCTCTTCCTGTCATCCCTCACTCAACTCCATGAATTAAAATCAGATGGGCACAACCACTGACGCACCTTCTCTTCCTTAATACCATTGCCCATACCAGCTGCAAATAGCAGGTCATCCCCCCACCTCGGTTTTATAGAGGTGTAATTTATGTATCATAGCATTTGCCCATTGATACAGTTTATATTTGGCAAAATTATAGAACCGTGGAACCATCAAAACAATTTAGGGCATGAACATTTCTATCTCCAGAGTAACAACAACAAAAATTTCTCTCACCCAATGCATTCAGCCTAAGACAACCACTGATTTTTTGCTTAGTCTTTTCTAGACAATAGAATTAAATGAAATTATTCATTACATAGTCTTTGGCACCTCATTTCATTATCTAAGCATAATAATTTTTGAGGTTTGCCCATGTTATAGGTTATCCCTTCTTATTATAACCTAATGTTCCATTGGATGATTCTAACATATTTTACTTTTCACGAGCTGATCGATATTTGAATTGTTTCCAGTTTTGTCTACTATGAGCAATGTTGCTATGAAGTAGTGTGCAACACTATATGAACATATGTTTTCATTTCTCTTAAGTTCTAAGGAGTGGAATTTCTAGATTTTATGGTAAGTTCTTTGTTTGAGAAACTGCTTAACTGTTTGTGAAAGTGTGTGTAGCATTTACAATCACAAGAGTTGTCAGTGGTGTAACTGACATGTATGAGAGTTCCAGGCTCTCTCATTGTCCTCAATGCTTGGTGTCACCTAAGGTTTTGATTGTAGAAATTCTAGAGGCTACCTTGGGCTTTCAGTAGTTTCATTATGATGAGCCCAGGTGTAAAGTTCATTGCGCCTACTTGGAGGTTTTTGGCATACTTTGATGTGCACATTCAATTTATTTTATCAGATGTATGAAGGTTCTAATTATTTAATTCAAATATTCTTCTGCCCCCTTTCTGTCTACTTCCTTTCTAGAATTCCTATTACAGTTGGTATGTTTGGCAGTGTCCCAACGGCCTTGAAGACACCATTCTTTTTTAAGTAAGCAGTGTTAAGTTTATTTTTATATTTTTTATTTAGTTCTCCAGGATGGATCATTTCTACTGATATGATTTCAAGTTCACGAATTCTTCCTACCATCTTGAATCTGCTATTGAACTTCACTAGTGAATCATTTCGGTTTCTATACTTTTCAAATACAGAATTCCCAATTTTTTCCTTTGATAATTTTTTGTCTTTATTGATATTCTCTATTGCTGAGTCATTGTTACCTTTATCTTTAATTCTTCTAAACATGACTCTTCATTCTTTGAACCTCTTTATACCATTGATTTAAGGTTTTGTTTGCTAAGCCTATTATCTGGGGCGCTCAGTGGCAGTTTCTGTTGATTTTTTTTTCTCCCTTAGAAGGGATGCATTGTGCTTTTCCATTTCTTTGCATGTCTTGGGATTTTTATTTTAATGAACACCAGACACTTTAGATGATATAACAAGTCTGAATTCTGATTTTCCCTTGAAGATGATTCACTTTGATGTTTTATTATTGTTGATGGTTTATTTAGCAGCTTTCCTGTATTAATTTTGTGGATTTTGTCTCTGTCTGACAGCATTGATATTTCTGCTCAGTTGTTAAAGATCTTGTTTTAATTTGCAAATTCGGTGTCCCACTGATTACTTGTATGTGAGAATAGCCTAGTAGTTAACCAGTAAATGATCAGGGGTTGTACTCAAATACGTTGAGTAAACAAGCCTGTATCTTTTGAAAAGAGCATCTGAGTATGAGGACACATTCAAAGTTCAAATCTACCTCAACTTTTATGCTATGCCCAACCCTCCTACATCTCTTCTCAGTTTGCAGCATGGTTGCATGTTCAGCTAGGGCTTTAGGTAGAGCTAAGATATTCTGCACCATCTCTTGACAGTGAGTACATACAAGCTTGCATATGTATACAGACTTTGAAACCTAGAGTTATGTGAGACATTATCTGAAACACATCATGCCTGTCTCGTTCACTACATCTTCCTTTTACATATTTGCTAAATGTCCCATTGCCTTGCTTGTCCCACACAAGATCATGATGTCAAGCTAGCTACAGTGCTGCTCTCCTGTTGGTTTGTCACCCAGATCATTGTTGTTTCTGGTGATGTCCCGAGGCATGTGGTTTTGTTTTTCAATTTTCTGCTTTAATCAAATCATCCTCTCTAGTAACTAAGTTCTGGTTTTCACAGTACGCTCTGCCTTGGTAGTGACTACACTGAAGTATCTTTGAGAGTGGCAAGGAGCCCTAGCAAAATAATGCACAGTGCTACTGCTTTTATTAAGTGTTCAGTCGATTTTGTAAGTCAGTCATTCTCAACTTGTCATTGTAGTCAGTTACTTTCTAGACTCCTGAAATGGTAGTTGGGTCAAATATGTAGTGATTTTACCCATTTATTTTCTGAGGAGAAGGCTTGTAAAGCTTCTCATTCCACTGTTCTGAAACTCCCTAGAACTATTTCTCACAACTTCAGCAGTAATTAGTGAGTCCATAAATGCTATTAAAATTCAACTTCCAAAGAAACCAGACTCTTGCAGAATGAGAAACTAGACCTAAACATAAGGATTAAGAACTCTTTGGGGATTTTTGAGAATGACAGAAATAAAGACACTCTCGAAATGATATTATGAAACCTCTGCAAGTTTTCAAGAAAGTAAGAACATTGATTGCAGCATTGGCACAAGGGCGCATGGAAAGCAGGAAGCTATTCAGATGCCATCGGACTTCTAGCAGCTAGAAAGCAGCTTTCTAATTCAGCATCAATTTTAGAAGTCATCCTCTCAAAGGAGTCCTGCACTGCCCTCTACTTCAGTGCATGTGCCCTCAGAGCTCTCCCTGCTTTTACTGTGCTCTGTCCACCAGCTAATGGGACTTCACTCATATCCATTCAACTCTACAGATCCCATTAACTCATGACTTCACTGACTCATAGTCCCTTTACTGTTTTCCTTTTTTGTACCTAAATGTTTCTCACCTGCTGTTTGTGACAGTCTTCCTGTTTCACTGCAGCTCCTCAGGAAAGGGGATCTAACTCAGTATGATACTGCAGTGCTCCTCAAAATTTAATGTGCATACTGAGCCCCTGAGAATCTTTGTAAAACGAAGGTTTTGATTCAGAAGGTCTGGGATAGAGCTGGAAATTCTTCTACTAGATACTGATGCTGCTGGTGCCCAGGTCACACTTTTCCCAGCAAAGCTCTACTGAGTACTAGGAAAAGAACTCTTGAAAGAAAGTGGTATTCAGGTCACAGAAATGCCTTTAGCTGTTGGCTTGTGTCACAGGTTAAATCTCTATCCATCCGGGTTACGTGGGGCAAAGCATGATGACCTATGTTGAAAGAAACCCCGTAGGAGGGAGATCTAGAGGTGGCAGATGCTCTGTGCAGTCTTTACAGGGCAAATTTTTTGTGTTTTTTCCTGCTAAATGGATAATTTTTATCTTTGCTAATCAAACCGAGAAATACATTGGAAATTTAGTAACATACATAAGGCTGCTGGCCAGGTCTCCAAAGTACCAAGATTTTCCAAGAAAGACTGTGCCAGTATGTGCTCAGATGGCATCACATAGTTGGGAGTTTTGTCCTCTCTCTCTCTCTCTCTCCCTCTCTCTCTCCCTCTCTCTCTTTTTCTCTGCCTCCCTCCCCCCTCTATGCCTGTTTTCCATTTGTTTTCATTTTTCACCTAGGTTTTTGATGAAAACAATTATATATTCTCAAATGAATTTATTCTTGATAATAATAGTTGTAGAGAAATAAATGGACAACAATATTATGAAATTCTCAGCATCTGACAATGTAGAAAATAGGAACACAGAAACAAATATTCTAAGTGAGCTTTATAGCAACCACCAGCCAACAGACAGACAAACCTTGAGTTTAGGCAAAACAAGAAGAAATGAGTAAGAACGAATAACAAAAGAAAAATAGAGATAAAGGGAAATATTGAGAAAAACTAAGTGATATAAATAACAAAGAGTAACAAAAGAAAAGCAAAGATAAAATAGAAACACTGTGACAAAGTCAAGTGATATGGCTGGTTTTTTTGGCCCTTTTTACTTCCCAGGCTTCTCTGTAAGTCTGTCTTACACAAACCACCTGTGGGTTTTTTTGTTTGTTTTTGTTTTGGGGTTTTTGTGGGGTTTTTTTTGTTTGTTTGTTTTTGTTTTTTTGTACCAGGGATCGAACTCAGGACCTTGCGCTTACAAGGAATGTGGCAGAACCACTGACCTAAATCCCTGGCCCTCGCCTGTGTATTTTCATATCTGCTGAGAATGAGAACACGTGAAAACAAAATCTCTCAACACACATCTGAAGATCCAGTAAATATGCACATGAAAACTTCTGTGTGTGTGTGTGTGTGTGTGTGTGTGTGTATTGCTAAGGTGTCTTAGCAATGAAAATGAATTTAGCATTGACACACCTATTTTATTTTGTCTATTTAACTGGAGATTAGGTTTCCGGATAATTAAATAGAACACTTTGTATTCTACACGGTACGTACTCATTATAATTGTACTTTTTTGTCTGTATGTCTATATGTCTTTCACCATGATTCACAATGCTCTTTCATCCCTTTCATCTTCAATTAAAGACGGTCAGTGACAGGCCAAGTATCATACCATTACGTGAAGGACTGGCTCGTTCTTATTCATCTTCACATCTCTGGTGTTTAAGGCCATGCGTGGCTATGCACCTACCCTAACCCAGGGTGGATATGACTCTTCAGAGCCTATGCAAGAGGATCCCTAAGGTCGCTTCCTCATTACATTTCAAATGCAGATTTACCTTGAAGGCTAAAGAAAATTGAGAATTACCTATTAAATTGCCACAAACAAACATTCCCAGCTAAAGTCTCATTCTTCTACTTATACACGGCTACAAGACAGTCACAAATGTTTAGCATTTCTTCTCCAACCTCAAAGCAAGAAACAAATATTCTGCCCGAGACTTGTGATCAGCAGGTAGATGGCTGGCACATTTTCTTTTGTATCCAGAAAGTATTTGGAAGCGTGCTGGGCATGGCAGAAGCTGACGCTAGCCAAGGCCTGGTTCTGATCATTTCCAGCTGCTTCCCAGTCTGTTCTCCTCCTACTGGACTCTAATGAACCCCATGCCAGGCCTGCCTGCTGTGGCTTCCGAAAGGGGAGGAGGCAGCAACTCCAATTAAATCAGCCTTTGAGTCAGTGAATGGCAGTACTGTTGCTGAAGTGCTCTTACCAACTAAGACAAGGAAAGAAAACCTCTCCCACTTAGCCAGCTAGCTAGATTACAAGAGAACATTGATTTCGTCTGGAAAAATATCGAGATAGTAGTTGACACAGCTATATCTTTTGGTGGATAATTGTAGAAACACTAAAAAAAGAGCTCACAGAGTTGTATAAAGATGTTCTTCACAATTGGAGCAATTTAATTAAGCATAAGGATAAAGATTAAAAACATTTATAGGTGGGGTTTCAGAAAATTTCTTAGGAAATTACTATGTTGGTCAAAGTAAAATAATGCATAAACTTTCAGGACGTGAACATGAATTTGATATATTGTTCTGGAGGTTAAACATAAAGGAAAATTACACCTACAATATAAGTTTTTCTAAATCTCAAGCTACACAGCATCTAACAAAATTCCTGACACACAGAGGTATCAGAGCAAATGTTGGATGAGTCATAGAAGGGAGAAAGAAAGTAAGTGTATGATAATGAAAAATTTTTAA
>NW_022900932.1:35884157-35900630 GCF_012274545.1 Fukomys damarensis
ATATATATAATATTAAAGAATCAACTAAAATATCATTTAAAAATGTTTATCCATGTTCCTTGTGTTAACCTGAGATCAAACTGGCATAGAACAAAACAACAGGGAAAAAAAATCTCTCTGAAGAACTGGGAGAAGAAATTAATCCTTGACTTTGCTAAAAGAACCCATTTGCCACTATGACTAATCTAATGCATCAGAAAAGCAACATGGCTTCATCTGAAAGCATCCTTGAAATCTAAACACATTAAAACAGATCTACTGGGAAAAACATGTCAATCTTTTATCACTCAGTAATGTCCATTGGTTTTCATGAGGGCCTATTTAACGGTTCTATGGTTATTCTTACTTAAATGTTTTGTAGAAGAAGGCAAAAGTGCCCACATAGCAGTATGTTGTAAACAGAACCTCCTGATCTAATAAATTCTGCCCTCCAAAGCAGTCTTGCCAGAGGACAGCTATTTCAGGGAACAGTTGAAATAATTTTAGTAGGCAACTATTACAATCATAATACCATAGCTATCTGTACTTTTAAAAAGCTAGGATATTCTTGAAATAACTTCTAAATTTTCTTCTTGGGAAAACATTAGAAAGTACAAGTACTTAAAAGATTCATGATTCATAAAGAAGATAAAAATTTTAACATACATACTGGAAAATATAACATGAATAAAGTGTGTATATAAAGAAATTGAATAAATACTCTCTACAAGAACCAAAAAGAGTTGGACTCAGACATAGCTGAGATACAGCTGTGGGACCTCTGGTAAATAGATTGCCTCTCTGGGTTTTAGATTTCAATGCTAGAATAAAGATGAGGCCAATCCTATTTTGTCTAAGATATTTTCCTACAATAAAATGCATGGTATCAGATATCTATAACTTGATATTTCAATTTAGGTGCCATAATAGAACTGAAAGCAGCAGGAGGTCTTTGTAATATTTTTGGAAAGCATGGGCTCAAGATAAACGCAGCCATGGAGATATCAAAGAAGACACAGCCTCAAATGTAGCAAACACAATATGGTAGGATAATTTAATATAATGTCCATAGTTCAATTTATGCCCTATTTTTACCCTGAGTGAAACTACTGTTGATTTATTCCTAGAATCTGCTTTGGGCTAACCATTGTAAATCAAAAATAATTATAAAATATTAAATATTCCAGTGACCTCTGTGAACTCTGTCCTAAAATATTCTTAGCCTTCCAGTGCAATTTGCAGGGGAATCAGAATAATTCTGCTATAGTCATTAAAATATAGATGTTGCTTAATTTGTTATTCAATGTTAATTTTTATCATATTTCATTATCCCAATATAACAAGATTTTTAAAAGGAACATTTTCTCAAGAATCAGAGGACAAATTCAGTTCATTTGAATTACTTAACTAAATGAGAACCACTGTGAGTCTTTATTATGAGCATAAGGTTTTGTGGGAAGAAATCTAGAGATAAACATATCTGAATTGAACCAGAAATAGGTAAAAGGACACAGGCTAGCTGCCTATTTTTGGAAAAAGGAGGAATAAAGCAGACAGAAAGAAAGAAATCAGACATCTTATGCTCAACATTATTAGGAGATAGTAGACTGTTGTAGGTTTGTTTGTTTATTTATTTACTGAGACGGGGTCTCACTATGTAGTTGAGACTGACCTGGAACTCACTGCCTTTTTTTTTTTTTAAGAGACAGCTATAAGAGAAAGACTAGAATTTACATGTTCTGTCTTAAACCCTGAAATTATCAAGAAATAGATACGTATAATTGCTGAGCCTGGGTGGAAAGGTCAGACACGCTCAGGATGCTGATTTATCTGATGATACTTTGAAAATCTCTTCGTGTGGAGAGAAGCACAACACCACACCTTTTATCTGACGAGAAATCACTTCTTGAACAAGAATGTCAAAAGTTTCTTTTTGTTTTGTCTGAATCTTAGTTTATTCACTCTTCAAGCCAGCATGTTTCAGCTTATATGCATGAAGGACGGGTGCGAGGTGTTTTAAAAATATTTTGATGCATGCTAAAAACCCACGTGTTCACCATCGCCCCACCCAGCCTGTCTGTTGCACTGGTGGTTTTGGAGTTACATCTAAAGTCTTTGTCCAAAAAGATACAACAACAGATTAAAACGTGTATGTATAATTTTTAAAAATCTTCATTTGTGACTCACCATCCATTAAACTGGAAGCAGTATACCTGAAAGATAGCAAGTAAATTCTAGCCTAGCCCAGCGTAATCAAAGATTAAAGCAGTCAGACATTATATGTCCACTAGGTGGCAGCAGGAGGCTTGTGGCCCTGTGAAACTCCAGGTCACCAGGGGTTTAAAATAAAACAAAAACAAAAACAAAAAACAAACAAAAATTGTAAGGTAAGGGAATTTCAGCAGCAGAATCTCAGATTCCTGGAAACGGAAGCGATTCAAGTTGAAAGGGACAGAAACAAAGGACTTGAAACAAAAAAATAATCACTGCAACTTGTGCTACTGGTGCGGACGATGTTGGAGCTGACAGGTGTGGTAGAGTCCAGTATTATGGCTCGCTTCACTCTGCCCTCCTCCTGGAGAGCGGGGCGTGCTCAAAGACTCCTCTAGATGCTGGACAGCAGGATGGGTAGGGCAGAGAGGTGGTTCATTAAAGCATGTGAATATTAATGGCTCACCAGGCTTTCCTCCCTCTGTGCTACTCCTCCTGTTAATGTCCAGCATTTACCAGGGTGTGGCGGCGTCCCATGGGCTCCTCTTTGCAGTAGAAGCCCTGCAGTATAATCCTTTCCTAACTACAGTCTAAATACTCTTATGTCCAAATCGAAACACTTTTGTGAATGAAACTAGTGTGTTATCTTCATTCCAGAAAAACAAGCACAACCTAGGCTGTTGAAGCAAACTAATAGGTAGTCATTGAGCCCCTAAGTTTCTTCATGAGAGGTTTTCAAGCTCTCACACCCCACCCCCCCGTAGGTAAATGAATTGAACGTTTCTCTTTTCGTTTGTTTGTTTTTTGAGACAGGGTCTCACTATGTAGTTGAGACTGACCTGAAACTCACTATGCAGCCCTGGCTGGTCTTGAATTCACAGCGATCCTCCTGCCTCAGCCTCCCCAGTGCTGGGATTACAGGAGTGCACCACCACGCCCAGCTGTACGTGTCTCTTTACTTCCTCCTTTCCACTCAGGAGTACCTGCACAGCGTAAGCAAATGCTCAACAAGGCCTTGAGAAGTGAACGAGAAGTGATGCTGTCTGAGCATCTTGAAAGGATGCTTGCTTGGTCTAATCACCAAACTCTGTAACTTTACTGACGAAAAAAATCAAAGATACAGTTTTAAGGGACTTACTTGATATCAATATAGTAGCAAGTGGTACAACCAACAGAGTCTACTACACGAGTATTATTTCACGCAGTTGTTTCAATAGGAATATCAACATAAGTGGGCAATGTGCCTGTTATGGCTGGTGGCTAGGTGTTTCCTCAAGGCCTCATGTTGTCGTAAGTGGGGCTTTCTGGAGGTGGCTGGATCTAGAGTGTGTGATGTTGGGATTAAGGATGTGAAGCTGGTATTGATGCACGGCACGATGCTAGGATCAAGGGTGTCCCAGCCTGGGTGTGAGCACTACCTGCCCTAAGGGCGGGGAGCATGGAAAGAATATAAGGGACAGAAAGAAGTCTGCTGTTGTCCTTGCTTACTGTTTGCTTCTTTGCTACTTCAAAGCTTTGCTGCCTTCCTGTCTTCTGCCCCCATGAACTATTTTTCCTCTGCCATTCCACCCTCCCTTGGAGCCAGCCCACTATGAAATGCAACCTCTAACTGTGAGCTACAATAAACCTTTCCTCCTTTAACTTTGAGGGTCAGGTATCTTGTCCTGGCGATGAGAAAAAAGACAGTGCAAACTAACTCACCAATACTGCTGTGTGACTGCGCAATTTAAAGGAAGAAAAGGAAGAATTACAGGCCGTGCATCCAAAAGGAGACATTGTAGCATAACTCTGTGGACAGAGGTACAGAACTAAATATCAGCAGGAGACAAATAGTCAACAGAAATGGGGAAAGTGTCTGGCTGGGCAGGAAGGAGCTGGACATCATAGCCCCACTGAAGAGGCAAAGAGTGCATGGCTATTGCAGATGGCAGGTTTTTCAACAAAGACCTGGAAGTACAGGTTTTATGTGTGATATTCCAATATTTTTAAGTGGAGGCAAAAATTGTGAAACTGAATGCATCCATCGTTCACCTTTGACCTATGACCTTTCAGACCCTAGGTCACAACTCTTAGTGAGCTGAATTCAGCATGACTTTCTACAGCTCCCTAGGGATCTACTGTGCAAACAAAATTGAGCCTTGCAATGTAAGCCATAGTCACCACCAACTTCGGCATCAACCAGCATTTATTAAAAATGACACCTGAGGGCCGGGGATGTAGCTCAGTGGTTCTGAGGCCCGCCTTGCAAGCTCAAAGACATGAGTTCGATCCCCGGTACGGAAAGCAAACAAACAAAAAATTGACAAATGTGAGGTCCCACCAAGTTTGGTGACTCCACAAGATTCTACTGAATCAAATCTTCAATTTAAACAGGCTCGGGTGGTTAAATGAAGAAATTCTGATCAAGGGGAGGGGCTCTACTCAAGCAATGTTTACACTAATCCTAATGGTTTTTATTTGGCAAAGAATCCAAAGTAATGCCAGATATAAAACTTCTACTGTATTCTCCACGCTGCTTTCCTTCTGGACTTGGCCCATACACTCCAGGAGATCAGGTATCTTTTAAGTTTTCCTTTTTTCAGTGGTTTAATTTTGTAACAGGGTTTTTTTGGAATCTGAATATGAAGACACAGTAAGTTTAGCTCAGAAGTTAGCATGTCTAAACAACTGGGCTTTGAAGAGTCTTCATTGTACTGTAAAGTAAACCGATCTTACCATAAGGGTTACCTGAGGGATACCGTAAGAAGATGGCTGCCAAGTGTGGTGGCGCACGTGTGTAATCCCAGCAGTCAGGAGGCTGAGGCAGGAGGATCGCTGTGAATTCCACTCCAGCCTGGGCTACACAGTGAGTTTAAGGCCAGCCTGAAGTACATAGCAAGACTCAGTCTCAAAAAACAAAAAACAGGGGCCAGGAATTTAGCTCAGTGGTTCCACCACCTGCCTCACAAGCACAAGGACCTGAGTTCGATCCCTGGTACCAAAACCAAAACAAAACAAAAAAGCAAAAATGACGACAACAACAAACCTCCCCCACAATATTATTAGTTCCCTTTCTCTCTGAAAAAGAACTCAATTAATCTAAAATCTAAGCTTCAGTTTCTTTTATTCCACCTGACTGATTTTATCATATATCTTTTTACCTGTCAGATATTGCGGGAAGAAGTGTGACTACACTGGTCCTTTATGATGTGATCTCTAAGTTTGAAAAAATTTCTCCACTGTACAACACAGACAACTTAGCATCCCTTTGTTATCTGACTGCTCCAACTTCACTAAAATCTCTTGGAATACACTGACTTCCTTTTAGGGAAATTTCATCTTCATTTATTTGTTCCTCCTGAGGAAAAAAAAAATGATTACCCCCATCTTATACAGGCAGTTAGTTAACAAGTGTTGAAATACAATAATAGTTATGACCAGAAAGCTTTGTGTTCTTCCTTACCCATGAAGGTTGCTATAGTTACCGCTAAAGTCTTGTTTTGTTGCACTGGTTCCTCAATTCTTTTACATAAGATTCCTTAGGGTTTACCGCTTATCCTTTCTCTCTCTTCCATCATTTCATCGAGGATCAGTGACTCACACCGGTATAAAACACCTGTGCTGTGTATCTGTAACTACTTGAATTTATAAAACAAAGTACATTGTCTCTCATGAAATATTAACACCAAATATGAACTATTTAAAAGATAGAAATGTGAGAAATATGTTGCCATACAAAGTATAACGTGCTACTTTTCCAGTTGGGTTAAACTGTAAATATATGTGGAGAAAAATTTTATAACTAAGCTGTTGTAGTTTCCTAATGAGTAAAATACTTCTTCTTCATCAGAAATAAGTATGACAGTTAAGTAACGAAAAAACCACTTCAAGCCCCCAAACAATGCACAGCAACTCCTGCTATGTGTCTCTCTGACCCCAAACAATAACCTTTTCCATAATGCATGCCTGAAAAACCTCCCTTGGGTTATGACTCGCATGTTAAAGAATCCTGATGCAGGGGTTCTCCCTCTGTGCCTCCTAAGTGATCCATCCACTGGTGCTCCCTAGAATAATCTCTGTGTTCGTCAGTGTGTCTGCCGGAGTCAACACCTCTCCACTGTGATCTTCTGTGAGGCTATGGCTTGGTCACAGCTTTGAAGGTTGCACACTCCCATGGCCAACAGCCTTATTTGGCATCTAATAGGAACCACTGGCTATGTTCTCATTCGTTCTTTCCCTCCTCCCAGTCCACAGATTCAGTTAACTGGCTTCCATCTCATCTTTACCAATTTTTTTTTTAAATATTCGTCAGTTGATGAAGCTTCCAAAGACCAGATATGACGCTGACGGTGAGATCCGTAGTTCCAGGGCCACTCGTCAGTAGTCCTGTGCGCAGAAATGTGAGCTGCTGGACAGTGATGAAGTTCTTTCCTCTTTAATACAGGTTAAATGAAATGAAATGGGGACACTGCACCACTTAAATCTACAGAAGTGATAGTATCATGTGATTCAACCTAAAAGTTGGGAAACAAAGGGAAGAGGATGTTTCCTGTGTAGTTTTTGGCACATCCATGACCTAAAGATCTGCAATTTTATTCAACTTTCTAGACTGCAAGACTAAGTGAAAAATGGAGTCACTATCAAATACTTGCCTAGGCACACTAACTTATTCAAAGTCAGGTGGATATATCATGAATGAGTTAAATATGCCTCCCCTACTCTTTCATCGGGCTCACAGTTGCTAGGAAGCCAGCACAAGGAAAGCACAGAAGAGTGAGAACCTGGACCAGTTATTCACAGAAACTTCAGAGCGTGAGGAAGAACAGAACAGAGGTAACCCTTATTACTTTGACAGTGGAGGAAGAAGGTTAATAGAAAACATTTGTTTCACACACAGATTACTATGTTCCGAATAAAAGAATATGTGGGGATTCTTCGAAAAAAAAAAAAAAAGATCAATGACTACTATTTTCCAAATCTCATCTAAGCAAGAGATACCAGAGAGTTACAGTTGGTGCCATAAGTGAGTTCTATCTTTCATGACCATAACAATGAAACTGAGTACAGTATAACTGATTAACACAGTGTTAGGTCGAGAACCACAAACCAGAAATGACATAGGGGAAGGCAATGTGTTGTTGCCAGTTTCTCATCCCTGGGACAGAATACCCAACACCCACAATTTAAAGGAGGAGGGGTTTATTTTGACTCATGTTCTCAGGGCATGGCAGGCTGTCTCCAGGGCAGAAACAAGGCAGTGGAAGGGCACAGCAGAGGAAAAGGTGCTCAACCCATGGGACTCAGGAAGCAGGGAGAGAAAGGAGGAGCCAGGGACAAGAGTAAACCCTTCCGGATCACTCTCGGAGGGACCCACATCTTCCTTCCAACCGGGCCCAACCTCCAAAAGGCACATTTATCTGCTAAACTCATCAGTGGATGAACCAACTGATGAGTATAGCACTCTCGAGTTCCTGTCACCTTACAAACACATGAGAATTTAGATATAAAGCATGATACAAGGGAACAATGAGATATGAAGTATATCTGTACCATTAACTACATTTAACACCAATCATGATTTACAGAATAACCTATATCACGTTTTATAATTCCTCCCTTTACTGCCCCACTACAGTTTTCTGCTCTATCATTTCCTGAACTTAATGACATTTTAATATCTGTAAACTAATCTTCTCTTACACACTTTCCATAGCAGGACATTGTACATTGCCTCCAACAAGCTGTGTGTCCCTCGTTATGTTACTAAAACTTGTGTTTCATATCCCTCATCTTTCAAATAAAGGAGCCAGGTAACTAAAAGAACTTAGGGTAACTCCAGTGAAAACACAAGAGAAACGCTAGGTTTCTACAAGAAACTGGAGATCAGCTTTGTGTTCCTGAAACAAAAAGGAGTAAGATATTATAGATGAGCTTTTCAAGATATGGAATAAATGTCACTTTGGGAATATATAAGATGACTTCAAGTGGAACACGAATAGGCTGCACATAATTATCTAACCTTTGGCTTTAAATTTTTATCATGTCAATAATAGTTTTCTGTTTATGATATAAATAGAGAAACAAAATCATTCAAACAAATTAGGGATAAGAGCAAAAACATTTTAAGAAATGTGAATAAGTAATGGTACATTATTTAAGACGGTGGCGGTAAATGAGCAAGGTCTGAGAAAAAAAATGCAGGAAGGTTTTATAAATGAGTAAACCATAGACAGGTGTTCTAGTTTCTTTCCAGTGCCATTACCTTTGAATGCCAGAAAAACAGACCTGTCCTTTTAAAATTTCCTAACAGTATGCAGTATGTTTTCATCAAGTATTCGTCACTGGAAGCCTGCATTCTATGAGGCAGGCTTCTTCCTCAAAGCTGTTTCTTGAATTCTGAGGAGTTCTTACCTTCTTCAGAGCCACAGCCCGAGAATTAGGAAGGACAGAGACCCGGGGGTCATGGCTGGCAAGGCAGTAATTTGACACGGCCCTAGTTAGCCCGAGAAAAGTCATCTGTCACCCTTACCTCCCTGAGACATCTGAGATTCTTGTGAGCTGAATCTGCCTGGCACAGGATGAAGTGTTTTCTCTGTAACAATCCTAAAGTCGATATTTTATACCCATTTTATGTAGAAAGAGAAAGTGTTATGCCTGGTTGAGACAAGGTTCAGGCCCAGATCTCTGTAACAAACCATGACATAACTTTGGACCTTTAATAAGTGTGATATTGAGAGAAAGTGTTTGTGATCAAGATCCGAAGTTTCAATTACATATGGTTGGTATTTCAAAACATGCAATTGCTAGGTGGTATATTCCACTCCAAAGTAGGTGACAAGATAGTGCCATCTTGAAGGGGGGAGGCATTTCAAATGATCAAGTATCTTCATCCTGATTTACACAGTGATCAAGTGATTCATTTCAAAGGATTGAGCTATACATTGAATTTTTTATTAGAAAGCTAATTTTCTGTTAGTAGAACCACTTCACCCTTTAGTCATTAAATACACCTAAGATTCACAGCATGACAAACAAACTCAAAGTGTAAATCTCTTCTATTAATCTTTTAAGTGTTTTGATCATTTCATACCTAAGGCAATAATTTTTCAATCTCATTTGCAGCAATACTTTAAATCACGAGTGTCCAACTGTTTGGCTTAGTTGGGCCACACTGAGTGAATAAAAACTATCTTGGGCCACATATAAAATAATATAGGTGGTATATACAAATAAAACAATTGCCTTTTTCAACATTTAAACTTACTCAATTGTTCTCCAAGTAACATAAACCCAAGATTAATAATAAATAAAACTTACATGTCTGCCTGATAACAAGAAACACCTGTCTTCACAGACACATATGTAGACTGAAATGCTATTAGCAGGAATCACTGTATTTTCCCGCCAGTTTGCACAAAGTCATGCAATGTCTGATTCATACAGGTCTCGAATTAGTTGTGTATGGCGTACAGGAGGCAGAGGTAGAAGTAGCTTCTCCACTGTGCCACGCCCTTCATGGGCTCCCTTGTCTACAAAGCTGCCACTCAAGCGCTGTGCAATTCAGTCATGGAAACCATCATTAAAAATCACACAATATGGCCTGCTTCGCAAGTGCAAGGACCCTAGTTCGATCCCCAGTACCAAAAATAAAAAAAACAAAGCAAAACAAAACAAACAAACAAACAAAAATCACACAATAATCATTAAAAGTTTATGATCTTATTTTATTTTATTTTTTATTTTTTGCCAGGCAGGCGCATAAAAGTTTATGATCTCATGGAGCTGCATTACTAGCCATCCAGGGCTGCATGCAGTCTGCAGGCCATGGGTTGGGCATGCTTGCTTTAGGTAATGATTTTTAATAAACTCCAAGGATTGTAAAATCTGCACTGTGTATGTTTGAAGATGTATACACACGCTTACACTAGGAGTTCTACCACTCCACTTCAAGCAGTTAATCTCATTTTCCTCAAACCCAAAAGATCTACTAAGTAAAATATTAAAATGATATGGGAAATGGAACATGAGATCTTAAAATTGAGACTATGGATCAAAGAAAAGGACAATTTCTCTTCAGAAAACCATGCAATCACGAGAAAAACAATTCTTTTAGAATAATTTTGCTTTGGCAGTTTACACTGGGGAAGAATTTTTGTGTGTCTTCAACTTGTGTCACTCATGTGCTCTCCGATGTGATGTCCCAGGGCCTTGTTTCAAATGTTTGAAGAGAAGTAGCTCTTAGATAAGTTGTGATCAATAATCCCTTTCTGTTAGGCTGAGTAACCTTACAGAGGAAAGGTAAGTCCTAGTGGTACAGAGCCTGATCACCTCAGGGAAGACAGATTAGCTTTCTGGAGAAGAGCAGGTCAATATAAACGAGAAAAAATGAGCAGTGGGGTAGATGTGATGCTGGCTTTGCTGAAGGAAGCCTCTCCAACAGGCCCATCAGAAGCAGCAAGGGCAGTAATTACAGCAACAGTGTGCTGAGGCGCACCATAAAAACAGCAGGAATTAAAGAAATGATTGAATTTCTCTCGGCCTTATTTTTACTTTTCTGTAAAATGGATTTAATAGTACTTTCTCTGTAGGGATTTTTTAAGCATTTAAACTATATCAAATATAATAAAATACCAATGTTTTTAGCATCAGCTAATCACACACTGTTTTTAATAAATGGAAGCTACCATTAAGAGGCTTAGTAAGAATATCTGCTCTGAGGTCAGCTGGTTAGTACTATTTATCACTAAGACTGTGTGATCTTGCCCAACTCAGTTAATCTGAGCTCTGTCTATAAATTCATAGTCATAACGTAATTTTATAAGGTTGCTGTGATAATTGTATTAATATACTTGAAACCCCTAATATCCACCCTGTAGAGTAGAAAGGATATTAATAATTGTTCATCATTATAATCCAGAATACTAATTAAATCTGTATGTTGAGTATACTACTTTCACATCTACAAATTATTTGCTAAAGCAATTATAAATTCTACATATTTAAAGGCGAAATAAAATTATAGAAGAGAATTATGTAATGTAAATATAGACTATATTTCTTTCTTTTAAATGATGAAAAGATGTAAATGCCAAGGAAAAAATTATCCACTTTGCTAAATTTTATAGTAAATCTCTAAAATGTACATACTTTGATATTAGTAAAAATATTACACATTAAAATAGCATAAAATTTTTTGTAATCACATAACTTATGGATTTCACATTATTATTACAATATACTAGTAAACAGATTTATAGAAAGCTACACAATTCTTTCCAACACTGGCCCCAAATACTTCAACTGAGAGGCAGCCCACTTTCCGGCCCCTCTTCTGTCTCTCTTAGACAGAAGCGTTCTTTCTCTCCATAAAAAAAAAATTTTTAATCTTAACCTCCACTGTTCCTAGAATTCATTCTTAGATTTTAGAGAACATGAATTCACATTTTGGATACCTAGCAGGTTTGGGAGTCTCTTCCCCCTATATCATTTTGGAGGACTTCCACTGAGATTACTGGTTGAAGGTAAGTTTTCTTTCATAGGTTCTAACTTTGGCCTTTTTTGCTTCATAGATTGTAACTTCTTGTGTCAAAGATTCTGGATTTTGTTTCATAAATTCTGGCTTTTGTTTCAAAAGGGCCTTAATTTTAAGTTTTATGTTTAAATATTTTTGCAAATGACTACCCAGTTTGAAGCCACCTCACCTCCTGGCTTTGTCTCATAAAACACTTCTGAGAAGTTGGGTGAGTGAGAAACCCGCTTTCTGATCCCCCTTCTGTCTCTCTTAGACAGAAGCTTTCCTTTTCTCAATAAAAATTTTCCTACCCTTAAAAAATTAAAGACTTCCATTGAGAGCTTTTTTTTCCCCCACAGCTTATTATATACCTTCTTGAAAGCATAACTCATGTCTCAGATGGGAAAAAAGCATATCTGAAATATTAACTGTATTATTTATTTCACAATGTGAAGACCAATAAACACAGACCACCTGATCAAGATTTCAAATCCAGCAGTGGTTACTTTTGCCTCTTAACACCAACTCATCCCAGCAACCTGCTGTTCATCCTCTTGGGGGCACTCAGCATTCCTACTTTTAAGATGTTTGCTCAACGCTGACATTGGAACAATGGAAAACAGAAAGCTGAGCATGACGCTGGGGCAGGAGCTGCAGTGAATGATGGTGAGCTAGGATGGGAAAAAATCAAAGGTGGGTAGAAAGGAGACAAGGAAATTGTAACTCAGCATTTTACATTTAAGAAGACTGCAACTTGCAGATCCCAGTTGAAGTTACCCACGGTGATTCATATTAGCATTCCCTAGACTCATCATTAACAAAATTCCTCAGGAATACTGAAAGTCCAGAATTGGTTTAATTGAGAAAATTAAGAGCCGCAGCCTGATACTATGATAAAGGAACAGGTTGAGGAAAATCCAAAGAATATTTCAAGTAAAAAAAAAAAAGGCTCATACCTATAGAATGGGCTGGTACCCTTCTTGGATGTGGGCTACCTTCTTCTGGGTTTTCCACCCCACTTTAAGGGAGGCATAAATGTTCCCTTCTACAAAATAACGGGTCTCACTTCTCTCAGCTCCCACATTCTACTCTCAAGTGTGTCCTAAAATCTTTGCCTTCAGTGCCTTGTTCTGACTCATCCTGAAAACGCTTTTTCCACAATGGGAGTCAGTGAGCCCGCACACTTCGTCTACAAAAGCTTGGTTTACTTCCTTATTTCAGCTTCAGGGACCTCTCAGACCCAGCCCACTGGCAAGGGAACATCCACCCTGGTTCTACAGCCAGGCTCCTGGCTGGGAATTGTATACACAAAGTACCACCAAATGGGTATCCTTACTCCCTTTTTCAAATAAAGAAACGGAAGCCTCCAAAATTCAAGTAATTTGTTCAGGGTCAAAGTTACTACATGTTGCAGTGAAGATTTGTAAATAAGTCTTTGTGATATTCCTGTTATTCTCATACTGTGTCTGCCAAAAGTCCCTTTGTGAAGAGGCTTCTGATCACCAAACCAACAAACAGAATCTTGGCAAAGAAACACCAAGAAAGGAAATACACAATACAGGTTGACAACTGGGGATCTTTAGTTTACAGAACAATAAGCATATTTTCTTGGGGTTTTTTTGGTTTTTTTTTTGGTACCGGGGATTGAACTCGGGTCCTTGCGCTTGCAAGGCAGGCCACCGAACCACTGAGCTAAATCCCCGGCAGCATATTTTCTTTATTTCTAGTTCTCATTTTTTTCTATGATGAAAGTTCACTCTGCTAATAATATGAAATACATGACCTTAGAATAATGAAGTAATCATTTAAAAAGATAAAACATTCTAGGAAAATATGTTTTCTAATGGGTATAAGTTTCTACTCTTCCTATTTGGGTTTGTGTTTACATGAGAAACTCAAAGAATTTTAAAAAGTAATAAACAACAAATGAAAACAGCAATAAAAAGCCCTTCAATCTCTAGAAAAATGTATCACTGAGTACAAGATGATAAGTAATACAGTGTACTTATTTATGATTTGGGACTAGGAACAATCTTATTCATACAATTCAACCAACCATCCACATTCGCTTGGACCTGAATCAGAACTGAGTTGCGAAAATGTCCCTTGCCAAGTTTTAAACTCTACCAAGCCCGTATTCTAAAATGCGCCTCCCTGAGTAAACTGCATGCACAGCAGCACAGCACCGCCAGACACCCAAGAGATGCTATCCGTCATTTCTCCTCCATTTCTACTTTTCTCCTTCGGTCCAAGCCTGCTCTTCCTTCTGCCTACACTTAGCAAAGGATACTACTGAGATGGGAAGGACAGTTCACGTGCACATTTGAACCAACAGAGGGCATCTGGATGCCCTCAATACTCCTTTTCTCTCCCTAACTCTGCCACTTCTCAGCAAAGGTGAAGTTCCCTTCCAGCCACTCTCTCTCTCTCTTGCCCTTTCCCCAAACTGCATTTCTGCGCTGACACTAGGGATTACTTTAGGTACTCGGTTTTCAGTATAATATTACTTAAACAGTTAATAGATGGTTTTACGCCCTGTAGTTCTTTTCTTTACTTATTTCCTAAGGCTCCGTGGATGTTTTTCTGAAGAATTCTCTCTCTACCTCTCTTTCTATCTCACCCTCTCCTCTCTCTCTCTCTCTCTTCTGCATTTAATAACCCTTGCATAATCAGTGTTCTATAAATTTAACCTGGCAGAAGCCATGTACGGGAGTATTCCAGAGTATGATTAAATAATTTAAAATGCTGTCATTTTTATTATATATTGTAGTAAGTAACCCTGCCCAGTACTAGCAGGCTATAAGTAGCACAAGCTCCTTGCCTTTCTGTAACTTGTCTATATTATTTTATATTAGGAGTCTGACCGAAGCTTAACATGATTCAAATGGGCATGTCAGACAGCAGACTTGGGCTAGTACTGCTCGTTTGCTAATGTCTGCGATGGAGATTTAAGTCCTAATCCATGAAGTTGCAGGTCTCAGCTCAGTCCGCTTCCAGCCAAGGTCAACTAAATCCCTTCCCCTGAATTACGGCTTCTCACTGACCTCATGGGTTGCTAGTTAATTGCAACCTGGTCTCAAGAACCCTTTGTTCTCTCCAAGCAAGATAAGCACTGCCTTCCCCCTCCACATCCCCGTCTGCATATCATCAGCCATCCCCGTAGGCTTCCAGCCAGACCCTTCTGAACACTTCCTACTATGTCACTAGATGTCTAAAAAGCATATCCTCCTCGCCGTCCTGCTCAGAATCAATAAATAATGGGTGCCCTTGGCACCTTTGTCTTTGCTGCCCAGAGCAGCATTGTTCAGCAACCAGACGCAGTTCTCTCCTTTCTTTCTTTCCTCTTACCAGCTGTGTTGCAGTGCCTCAAAGGAGACTTCAGGGGTCTACAGTAATGTCCCCATTCCTGCTCCCTATAACATATCATTCATAGCTACTAATAAATAATGGCATACTGTTCTGTTAAGTGTGAGTCAAGAAACTAATTCCAAATCAAAACTCAATATTATGCTTTATATTACACTTTTATTTTACTTCAATGGTACTATTTTTTTTTTTTGATACTATTTTCTTGCTTAGACACAATATTTTCTCCAGCAACAATACATCGATTGGTTGAACCAATGTCCTTCCGTTAAGAGCACACTTATCCCTGATCAGCCTCTCTGTACTGCCTCACTGCCATAAAACACAGTCATAAAATATTCAAGAGCAGCATATGGGTGAAGAGCTTTGTTCTATTACGGCTAAAGGAAAAACGTAACTACTTCTGGCCAGAAGAAAAAACTGACAGAAAAGGGATCAAAGTGACAAACTGAAGTGCACTGAGAAACTAATTGTCATCTAAAATAGAGAGCATCATCAGATACAGGGGGGTCTTAAAGGAAACTTTCTCTGCCCTCCAACTCATTCCTTGGACTCACCTGAAAGTATCTATTATTTCTACACCCAGGGAAACATACATACAAATGAAAGATCTCATAGGTATTGAGTGCAGACCTAACACCAACGTTCTGTAGCTTTGTTTTCATGTCCTTATACATATGCACTTCCTTCTTTATCATTAAAGGAGTTGAAGGAGCCCTTTTAAATTCAAGTATTCAACATTCAAAATTAACTTTATCATTACCACTGTACTTCTAAGAGACGAAAATCACTAAGACTGTGTACATGCGATTTGCAAAGTAACTCTAAAATATGCACACATTGAAATAAGTACAAAGCCAGGTGTAGAGGTACACACTTGTAATCCCATCACTCTGGGAGCCTGAGGCAGGGGTATCCCAAGTTCAAGCCCAAAGTGCACAACTGAGCAACTTAGCAGGACACTATCTCAAAATAAAAAAGTAAAAAAAAATCAAAAGGCTGGGGACAAAGCTGAGCGGGAAGACTTTGGGTTCAATCTCCAGTAGACTACTACCAAAAAATATTAAATAAGTATTTGATTCTTTTTGGCAGTACTGGGGATTGAACCCAGCGACTCCTGCATCCTAGGTAAGCACTCTATTGGCTGAACTGTATTTCTACCCCTTAAATAAGAATTTACAATAAAAAGTTAAAATTTTCTAAATATAAAATTGTAATTCCTTTGTTTGTATGATGGATGTTATCATATTTGTTTTACTGTCTTAATGAGGGCTATATGAAATAACCTACATTAACAATGCAGTATATTTATTCATTGACACATTTTCTTTGATATATATTAGCAGGGTATCATTGCACATGTCAAAATGAAACACTGCCATAGAAATGTATAAAAATGGAAGGTCTTATAGAAAAGCCAATATATA
>NW_022900932.1:35900761-35982055 GCF_012274545.1 Fukomys damarensis
TGTAAAATGCTTAATTATTTTTTCCCAAGAAGCCTAGTAATTTAACATTATATGTTCTTTTCAAAAAAGGTTCTCCTCCTATCTAGAGGTTTCTGGCTCTGAATCTCAGAACAACTGATTTTTCATGAGTTTGGCTGGAAGTAAGCTTCCAGGGTGGCTGATTCATCGGTTCCACTCTGGCATATCCTACTCAGCAACTATTACCTATGAACTATTAGTAAAGTGGCTTGCTAAGGCAACAAGAGAGTCTACATGCTATGGAGAAGAAAAGAATTTGAAATCCTTGGCACATCTATACATTTCCCCTGCACTGGGGTCAGGGGTTTCTTACTTCCAGAATGAAGAAGGTAATGTTCTGTAAAGTTCTTGAATGAGCACGGAGAGGAGCGGCTGTTGATAACAAACTCATTTCACTGGCTGAGTTCAATAGCAGGCAGGGGGTCTAGAGTAACTGCAAGCTGCGGCTCCGGCCCACCAGGATAGTTAACATCATTAGGAAATCTGAAGATGCCTGACTGATAGGAGGATGGAGAGCTGGGATTACTACAGAGGGAGTGCACTCCAGTGGAATTCGGATGGACAGGGCACTGCGTGAGCCTTAAACAGAAAAGAACAAACAGCAGGGCTTACTGCAAAACACCTCTTGCTACCCTGTCTTTATGACACTCTTGTTCCCAGATGAGAAAACTATCTGGTCGTTGTAGGTCCAATTGTGAGCTTCTTTTCTAGGACACCGAACTCATGTGGAATTTGCCACATCTCCGCGTGGCTCATGCAGATGCTTCGGCAGTTGAAAGCAAGTGGTTTCCATATCCGTTCACTGTGTTTGTGAGAACCCAGAAGGAGGCTCTGCATCTTTCCAGATACCTTTTATGGGAGCAAGGTTGCCTAATGTCAAAACACTGCACCAAAGAAGCAGGATGAAGCGCGAGTGCAGGAAACTGCTGTCTGCAAGAGCCAAATATTTAGATCTGAGAAAAATGTTGCCAGAGGCCTCGTTTCCTGAATATATGTGCCAGAGGTACAATCTAGGGATCAAATTTCCCACCAGTTTCAAGCCAATTCTTAAGCCTACATGGCTTATGTATGTCAAATGTCTTGCGCGTTTAAAAGAAGAAATTAAATTCACAGAGTGGGGATCTGTTGATAGACAAAATATACTAATGCTTATTTCTGCACCAGCTTACCTAGTGGAATTTGTCCAGAGCTGCTTCAACACACAGCTACAGACTTCTTTCCAACAGAAGTAACTTCTCCAACAGCTAACATAAGACCTTTTGTAATTTCATTGTTGTCTTCTCTAAAATCTAAAGTACAAAAGGTCACAACTTTAGCACCACTGTGTAGAATGATGGAGGAATAGCACAAAAATAAATATTTTTTTTTCCAAATGCTCTCTATTTAATGAAAGCAAATATACAGAACATTATAATGTCCAAACATATAACAAGAAACTTATTACCATTGTCTCCATCCTTCTGGGAGACTTCATGATCAAAGTGTTTACTCATAACTATTGTTTCTTTGGTCACTTCTCAAAAGGTAAACAAGCCAAGTAAGCATGGCCAGGGTTGGCATTTTTCTACAGTGTGGCCCCTGCTCACTATTTATTTCCAAAAACATGGTGGAAGTCACACAGATTTATAGGTGAAAGGAGTAAAGAGAAAGGAGAGCTGTCTCCTTTCTGTGGACAAAATGCACATTTGACATCTATAAGGCCATCATCTGTGATTCTTCCATGTGTTTAAAATACAGAAAGAAGCAAGCCATCATTTAAGGTGGCCCTGAAAGACAGCAGGTATGTTTAATTAGCCTTCTCACATTAGCAGATAGAACTTAACCAGAGTGATTGAACCAATTGTCTGAGTTATCAGGATATATAGATTTTGGAAGCAAGCATCTAAACCCAAGCAAGTGTGTACTAAAGCTAAATGGTACACTATTTCATATCATAATGAGTTTTTCATTTCCAGGCAAACTTTTGTCCTTCCATATTATGCTTAATTTGACATTTCCACTTCAGTCCCAAATTAGGCTTGGCAAACCAACTCAGTCCTGCCAGGTTTATTTTCTAATATGGGTGGCAAGAAACTCTGTAAGTGCAACCTCTTAATTCATGTACACCAGCTAGCATTTCTACAAAGTTTATCAATATAAATCCACAAACCATGATATGAGTTATTCTCATCTGCTTAAATACTAAGTTAAAGGAAGATATTCATATCTTGAGACTTGCTGAGCTTGTGGTCAACTTTCTGTAGACACAATGACACTGCCTGAAATACACACTTGGTGTGGACTTGAGAACTGCACTGATATAGCGTTGTCCACATCACGTTCATTTATAAGATTATTCTTGATGGCACCTAAGATCTGTTTGGTTATCCTAGCTTTAAAAACACTATGAAGTAATGTGTTTTTAGAGAATGGTGAACTATCAATAGAACTGAAATTTAACAAAATGTTAAGTATGAGGGCAGAGAAGGTTCAGAGCTTTAAAAAGAGAGCAGCATTAATGGGATAAAGAAATCAAATTGCCTTGTAGGGAGTAACATTAATTTAAATTGCTGTGTTGCTGCAGAAATACACGAGTTAGAAGAGATTCGTATTTCCTTTCATAATCACTATAAAATGCTCTAGTACATGAGATAAAAGCATATAGATTACACAAATTAAAGGTTGCAGAGGAATTCAATGGTTTACGTAGATCAACTAATCAACTCATACTTATACCTCCTTTCCTATTTCTTTGTCCAGGGTCATGTTTAAAGAGCTTGTTCATGGGGAGCTCTCCCGCCTAAAAACAAATAATAGGACAGCTAGTTAAACAAAGAGTCTTGCACGCTGTGATACCTAGGTTGAAATCTTTATTCTTACTTAAATGGATCCTTGAGCAAGTTACTGAACTTCTTTGAGTTTCATTCTTAAATAAGGAACATATTTTATGTATTTCATAGGAAAATTTTGAGCAAAAGTAAATAAAATAATTGGTGTCAAATGGTGACTTGCATAGAATAAACACTTAACAAATTTTAAAAAACTTTAACTTTCTAGGTCAGCCCTATGTATGCAAAATTTTGATATCTCTTATAGCCATGTTAGTGCTCTAGAAAAATATACATTATATCTCTTCAGATTTCACAAACACAACTTTCAATAAAGACATTAAGTATTTCAGAATAAGAGCACTAAAATGGCACACGTAGTTTGCCTACCATATTTCCTTCTGCTAAGTATTTATCTTTGAAATTCATTTAGTGGCTTAATTATAAGATTGAGCCCTGACATCCATCACCCTGATAGCAAGAGTCCATAAGAGTGTAGAAACAGTTTCTTCTCCATGAGATATTCATCAGCACCGCTGATTTCAATTCAGGCAGATGTGCCACATGCAGGGCTTTGGTCCCATGGTCTCTTGGTTTATAGCAGGTTCATATTCTTTTTATTTTCTAGGATGTGCTGTTCTATAGCAAAAGTTATTTCTCTGTGTGTAGTGGTTGTTTTGCATTTTGATCACATAGAAAAACTCATAGTGATCTGGCTAACCTTGTGAAATAGGAAGCAGACAAGGATAAGAGGCCCTTTTACAGGTCTCTTCTCCTTGGAGGGTAAGCCAGGTACTCGCAAAATGGAGTTGCCCTGAAATTTGCCATGAAGAAGCAATCGTCTGAGCTATCTCTCAAAAAAGTTGTTACTGAGGGTAATAAGGCATTTATTTCATTTTTTCTTCCAATAGTAAAAACCAGCTACATTTCTAAGTAAGGCTTTGTAGCCACTGGAGTTATGTGAATGGGTTACATGTGCCCAGGTATTGATCCTTCAGCCCTGTAGCCACCAGGGGAGGCCTGGTGTACAGAATCTTTTATCTCTCATGGAATCAATATATAAATGTTTCCTGCATGATCCTTCCCTTAAAAAACGTTGAGAAACACCACAAGCCCCTATCTATTCTCCCTGTTCTAGCTGAAGTCCAGTTACTGTATGGAATACAGAAGTATGTGCTATGTATGAGAGGTGCTATTGTAATTAACCTGTCTATTTACTACAGACATGTGGGGAATATATAACCTTTATATGATATGTGGGTCTTAATTTTTCACCATGCAGTTGGGATTTTCATTAAGGAGAGAATGAATTTTGCCTGCT
Organism: Fukomys damarensis; assembly: GCF_012274545.1. Classification (NCBI taxonomy): domain Eukaryota; kingdom Metazoa; phylum Chordata; class Mammalia; order Rodentia; family Bathyergidae; genus Fukomys; species Fukomys damarensis. The sequence goes on from NW_022900932.1 coordinate 35,904,908, forward strand.
TTCCAATTTCAAGAAAGTGTCTGTCTGATGAATGATTTATGACTACTAACATAGTACGTGAAACAAGATAAGAAATACGTGAATTCATATACACACTCATTTAACAGTTACTTGCTTTCTTTCAAATATCAGGATGGAAAATAAATAGCAAGCATAAACACCAATGGAGATATTAATACCAGCTATATTTGTATTATTTTTATTTTATGATTACTAATATTTTAGGAGCACTGCATTGCTTAAAAAAGAATGGACCTCTTCCAATTTACAAGTATAAAATAAAACCGAAATGGTAGAATCAAAATATTCTATTGGGTAAATAGAGAGGTGATATCTTTTCACACAAGGCAATAATGTACAAAGTTTCTTTGTAGCACATGGAAATGAAAAGGCATGTAGAGCTAATGTTATCATAAAATATAAATCAACCAGTTACTCGGGAAGGATAAGCGTTTATCACCAAATAGGAAAAAAGCTTCTGGTGCTCATATTTCTGCATTTAAAGCAACATGCAAAGACATTTCCTATTCCTTTCATAAAGTCTTAATCATGAGGGGAGGAGTCATTTGACGAGGGAAGGTTTGACTGACTCAGAGGGGCTCATTTTACTTTCAGTTTTACCTTCTAAGTGAAGGATAAGGTGAAAATGAAATCATCAAGAAAAAGAACTAAAGAAAAAAACAAAACTTTAACAAAGAAAGATTTCAGTGTTCAGCCATGTGATAGAGGATTTTTCGTGGAGGAGGGAGAAAAGCAACACTGGTGAGAGAAAGTGAAACAGAATTTACAAAGAAGAGAGAAACACACAGAAACATACATCTAGGGAATTACAAGGAGTTACATAAGGTGATTTATTTCACAGCCTTGTCTCCAAGCACACTCTAAGCTTACACCTTCCAAATGGCAGCCACCAGGCACATGTGGCTGTTCGGCTCTTGAAAAGTGTCAGTGTGAATTCATATGTGCTCTAAATGGAAAACACACAGAGACTCAAAACCAGCATAGACAGAATGTAAAATAGCCTGCTAATCATTTTCGGAAAAATAGTTTGGGTATATTGAGTTAAAATCTATTGTTAAAATTAACATCACCAGTTTTTAAATTTTTTTTTAACTTTCAAATCAGCTACTAAATTAAAATGACTAGCATAGCTTGCATTATAGTTATATTCAATAGCACAACTCTAAGAGTTTTTAGAAGTCATCTAAACTGATTTACCCATGAATATTTTTCCAATTGAGAAAAATTATAGTGTTCTGTCCCAAATTTAGCAAGTTTCTCATTGGCTTATCGACTTAGTTTCCTTTAGTAACCTTTACACTTCCATCATATAGAAATTTATGCCCACTCCCACCCTTACACATCCAAGGGAATCACTAAGAAAAATGGCAGTTAGTCACCCATCAGTTTCTCTTCCTCATATTCTCTACGGAGAAAGCAGAGCAGAAGATGAAAAACACAAATGACAGAACCATTCTAGGTAACCGATCTGAGAAACCATGAAGAATCAGCAAGGAGATGGAATGTACAGCTAGAATTTAAATTTAACCAGAAGTATACTCACTTTTACCTTGCATCTCTATTTATTTTCACTATAATTATAATTGGTTTACTGAAGGCTTGAACATTTTTACCCTTCAGTTTCTTTATTCATCTAGATATTTAGACTATACAAATTCTAAATTTCCTTCAAGTTTCAACTTGTAATAACTGCACCTATTTTGGAGCCTTTGTTCTAACCAAGGACTTCTTTCTTTCTCTCCATTATTTGTGTAGCTGGCTCCTTGATATTTCAATTTCTACCTAAAAGTTAGTTCCTCAGAAGCCCCTTCCCTGACCAGTATAATTTTTTTCAATACTAAGGATTCAATGAAGGGCCTTTCTACTGAGTGACAAACCTAGTTGTTTTTTTTTTGTTGTTTTTGTTTTTGTTTTTGGTACCGGGGATTGAACTCGGGTCCTTGCGCTTGCAAGGCAGGCCACCGAACCACTGAGCTAAATCCCCGGCCCCTAGTTGGTTGTTTTGTTTTGGTTTTCGTTTTAATTTGAGACAAGTTCCCACTAAGTCACTAAGTTGTGCAGACTGGACTCAAACTTGTGATCCACCTGGCTTATCCTCCCAGAGTTCTGGGATAACAGGTTTGTGACACAATGCCAGCCTCTCCTGTTACTTCTTTTTTTGGTACCAGGGATCGAACTGAGGTTCTAGTGCTTGCAAAGCAGGTGGCAAAACCACTGAGCCAAATCCCCAGCTTCTCCTGTCACTTTTGACCACTTCATTCTATTTCACTTTTCCATTGCAATTCAGGTTGGTCTTTCCTTACTTATAGTCTTGTTTACATATTAATTAATTTATTTACCCTGCAATCTTCATGAGAGAAAAGATCTTACTGGTAATTTTCGCTGTTATTTCCATCTTACCTAGAAGAGTACGTGGTACTCAAGAAATGTTGGGGAAGTAAACTGAACTTGCACCTTGATATAATCAAGCAAAAATGACTGATTAATTGAATAGAAGCTGAATTTATCCTGGCACCTGATATCCAGAGCTTCACCTTTCTACCTCTGGCCCATACTACTGAATTTAGATATTGGGTGCCCCTTCTGGGGACAATCAACAATCTGGTTAGATTTCGAAGTCTAAAATTGTCATGGTCAACCATCAGCTCACGGACTAGAGGCCCCTGCTATTTTGCTCTTCAGCTCCTCATGAAGATATTCTTCCCTTTCTGACCCCCGGTCCCTGGTTGAGTATTTTGCCTTAAACATGTAGACAGTAGAGTAGGGAGCAGCTGTTCAGGATGGGGGAGGGGCTCCTCCCCGAAGCACAGCTATGATTACGCACTCCAGGCCTGTCATCCAGGTTGATGTATCAACTGCTGCCTAAAAAATGACACAGAAACCACATGTTCATTTGCAAATTGAAATGTGAGGTGAGCCTGAGTAAGAGACACGGTCTGCCTTCCCAGGGGGAAAGATATCTGATTCTGATTCGTGGCAAGCCCTGAAGAGGACAGCTGGAGGTGCCAAATGGCTCCCTGCCATTTAACCCTGGGAAAAAAGGAGCAGCACCTGCAGGTTAGGTAAAAAGGACAAAAGGTTTATTATAAAAAGGAGCTTGATTACTGCTGAGAGTTGAATTATATTCCCTCTGCCGATATCCAATCAATATTTAAAATCAGCAAAGAAAATTGTCGAGATGGTCCTTGTTTTCAGCGGGGTCAACATTTGCCTTCAGAAAGCAGTCAAAGTCAGAAATAAAACATCAAGTGTGAAGAAATGAACACAGGTGGCAGTGCAAATGTGCCCTCTACGAGTCCAGCAGATCAAAGGCCGAGTCAAAAGCCACTAGGCCGGAGGCAGTCTTACCGGTTTAATGAAGTGTCCTCAAGCCACAACACCAAGGCTTAGTGTTAGTCAGAGGTCAACCGTTCCACATGAGAATTTATGATAGTTAGTCACAGGCTGTTTAAAAGCAAGCCTTTGACATTAACAAGAGATGCTCAGAAAACATCTGTAACTACAGGGAAGGTTAGAGATTTTAATTCTAGATTTCTGAATCTTTGAGGGGGAAAAAAAAAAAAAAAACTGCTCACCAGAGCCAGGATAAAGATGCATTGAATGAGGCACTTATCCCAGCTACAAAATTTCAGAAGGCGTTAGAAAACTCAGTAGTTAGCTGAAATGATCTTTTAATACAGTATTTTAAGAAATCAAATGATCAAGTTCTGGCTCATGGCCTGGCTGCCTGTTCTTGTACATAAAGTTTTATGGAAACCAGATGAGTAAGACAGTTTCAGATTGTGTCTTCATTTAACATTTTGATATTTTATTCATCATTTTGGTTTTCTCCTGCATTGATTTTTAAAGTATCACATAAAAACACTATCTATCTTGAACACTGAGCTTTTTTGGCACCTTCTTGGATTTCAATTAATTTCACTGGGTTCACCTCAATACTGGGCTTGCTACACACTTTCTAGAAAGAAATTACTCCCAATGCTGTCTGCTCCCAATATTGCAATAGTATGATTTGCTATTTTCCAGGATAAAATAAGATGATCTGCTATGAAAATTACACCGATTATCTCTTTTATTTTATTAACACATACATGTGAATCTTTTCCCATTTTGCAGCTGAGCACCCCGCGGCTCATGGCCAAGATGAATAGAAAAGCCAGGACGTGGTTAAGCCTGGACTCCACTTTCTGTAGTTTGACACAGTGGCCCATACTGCTAATCATCATTTCAAGATGTGACAAATGCGCTGGTTAGGGTATAGTTTCCACTTCACTGGCATTGGGATGCAACCAGAGGGTTGGAGGAGCTCACTTGTAGGTAAGTTTAGGGGTCACGGAGATGTGGCCTTAGGGTCTATAGCTGGTTGTTCACGCTTTCTACCCTGCCACTCTTCCCCTGACTAGACATACACAACTTGTGTCTCTTTACTGACGTTCATATATTGATAAATATCATGAAATACATTCATTTGTGTAGCATAGAAAACTGACATATATTCTAGCATTTTATGCTATTAAAATTAAAACTATTTGATATAAATTTGCAAGGATTTAATCCCACGGAATTATCCCAATTTGAGCAATACAGAGTAACTTGATAGTGTAGAGAGGAAAAGATGGAAGAAAATTTTACAAACATTTTGAGATCTGCTTGGTTACAGGAACTACATACTATTGTAGGGTAGAAATGTTCCTCCTTCACCATATGTGCCCTCCTCAAAAGTTTGTCCAGCTTTCATTTCAGTCACAATATTGTCATTCAGCCCTGCATTGCTTAGCAAGATATGCTACATACCTTCACTCATCTCTTAACGCCGTCTCTCGAATGTGGCAGAAAACACCACTGCCAGCGTTATGATGTTTCGGTGACCTCTCCCGATAATGAAAACTACTTCTACTCAGCCATTCCCTTTGTCCACTTTTTCCGCTTAATTGATCAATTTATCTTATTTTAATTATATCTCAATTATAGTTTTTCAGTTACTATCCTCTTGCCCGTAATTCCTTTGAAAAAACGTTGTCCAGTCCAAAGTCCCTGCTGAAAGAACAACTCTTTGGGAGGAGCTTCTAGCCTCAGCTTTTCCCCTGGGTGAGAGTCTCCATCCCAGGCCAGGCATGAGAAGTCAGGACAGGTAATATGTACATTAAACGCGGATCTGTGAAGCCACCTGGCTCCAACAAATAGCAGAACCAGTTAGATATACATTTTCTATCTCTCAGGAACCCGATAGAAAAAATAATCCACACAGTAAGATATTGTACATTTAGAAATAAGTGTGAATGGTCATTATGTGAGAAAAATCTATGACAATCTTAGTGGGCCAGATGCAAAGAAAGTTATGCAGAAACAGACTACAAAGTGTGGGAGAGAGATTTTGGTAAGAAGCCAGGAGACTGCAAGAAATTGAAAGAGTATTTAGCATAGGTGCTGCCGAAGCGAGCACTGAAAGAATATTTAGACGCTAGACTTCTCTTTGTTCCTGACTTTCCTCTCAATCCAGATGCAGACCATACACATATTTCAAACGCAGGCCCCATTCCTGAATGGAATAATTACTCACCAGGGATTGCGGCACGATGAAGCATGTTTCCCAAACAAGTAATACTACTTTAGAGAAACTGTAGATATGAACGTGAGGGATATTTTCAGCAGGAAGGAACAACTTTCACAGAGAAGAAAATATGTTAGAACCCTTGGGTGTAATTCAAAGTTGTGCAGAGAATTACTACAGGATAAGGCATTGATGAACGGTGAAGAGGAGGATCTAGAACAACAACTTTTGGATCCAAACCCTTCGTTGACACCCCAGGTCTTACACTAAGAGAATGTTCTCCATATCTCTGTGCCTCACCCTTTTCATTTACCTAACACTGTTGTTGTGAGAATCAAATAAATTGAGGAAAGCATGAACAATGAGGCTTTAACAAACATCTGCAGTGTGTAAGAAAGGTGTTAGAGACTTTTATGCCATATTGCAGATGCATGCGAGTTTCACAGTGTACAATCTAGTGGCCCAAGGTACAGTAGGATAGTGATGACTCTACCAACCTAATAGGGGGCTAAAAGTGGCTGTAATTTCTTTTCACTTTCTCCACTGGAAGTTGGAGACTCCAGTCATTCTTCTGAAGTTCAGACTGTCTCTGTTGCTTGCTAACCATAGAAGAAGAAAGCTAGATCAATTCCAGGCCTGATACTCAAAGGGTGAGCATCATCTGATTCTTTCCTCTTAAAATATTCACACAGGGGGAACTCTTTCTTAGAATCCAGCCGTCATGTTGTGAGAAGTCCAAGGAGCAAGCAGGGCCATGTGTATGTGCCTTAGCTGGTTGTCCAGCTGAGAGGTACAGTGCATGACCAACACATGCATACCCAGACAGTGTTAATTGTGTTACTCTCCAGACCATTCTAGTGTGAAATAGTATTTCACAGTGAACTATGGAAGTTTTGTGACAATGACAAAAGTTGTCTATGACTAGTGCCACCTTCCTTTAGTTATGCTAGCATACCTATATGAGAGTAGCCTTCCTTCATTGGGAATATGATCAAAACCAAGAAGTGACTTCAGCTTTCACTTGGAGTTGGTGATCTTCACAGATAAGGTGTTAAACTTACTCTTCTTTGCTTCTTAATGAATGTATTTCCATTCCCCCTCTTTTGGTCATCTTTCCTTTTCATTTAGAGAAAATAGTTATACAAAAATTCTACTTTTTAAAAATCCCAAGGACTGATTTAACTGATGGATCAGACTTGAAAGGGCAGAGATTAAACCACATTTTCTTTTCTTTCTGTGGGATTTTTGCTTGTTTATATTTCTTACATCTTGTTCAAACGTTTATCAGGAATTCATTTAGTGAGTTTGGGAAAAGATCAAAGCCAATCATAACTTTTGTGGGCAACGGAACTCATCCACTGGAGAAAATGAGAGCATTTATTATTATCTAGATAGAGTTCAGAGAGATTCAGAACATGCTGTAGTGATTGTTGGAAACACCACCTCATATAAAATAAATTACCCACAATGGCAAAAATGCGGTGAGTGCTCATGTCAACAAGAGACCAAAATAGTCAGGGAAAGTAAACAGTTTTGAAAATAGCAACTGATGAGTTTCTATTACCCCCTATTCCTTTTTGACTGGCAGGAAAAAACAGTGGAACAATGTTAGCCCTGTTAGCTCTGATGAGTTTTAATCCTTTCATTGCCTCAAGCATACAACCTAACACAGAAAAGTATAAAATCCTCCCTAAGACCAGATAAAAAATGATAATGTACTTTTGTCATAGCATGGATAAGCCTCAAAAAGCAAAACAAAAGTGTGAATATTCTCTCCTAAAAGGATAGAACCATAAATCTCCCTGAGCAGATATATTATCACCATATAGAACTGGTACAAGTAGAAACTTAAAAGCGAACAGAACCCTAAGGGAGCATTTCATCAGGACTGTCTGACCAAGAGGGTTAGCAAACCTTAACTCTAGCATAACTTCAACCTACATCCAATGATTACAAAATATGCAAATTTGTTTGCTTTAAAATGTATGTCTTTCATTTTCTAGGAAGCAAGTTTTATGATCATTCAACCTAAGAATTAATCAAGAATGTAGTAGTGTGGAGGAAGAAGGAAAAGTTATTCTAACCCTGACTCTTTCCTGAGAAAAAGAGAGAATGGAGAGCCCAGGTTTTAGGTAAAGCCAAACTTAAATTCTCCTATGAGTCCTGGGATCTTAGATAATCTCTTGATCTTTCAATGCTATACTTTCTGCTACTGTAAAATGCACAAAGCACCAAAGTCCTCCTCATCTGGTGTTTATAAGCACTAAATCAAAGCCAATCACCTTGGTGCAGAATTTCTCAATTGTGACTATAGACACTTGAGACTGAATAATTTTTCATGAGGGGGAAATGCCTCTCCTACGCGTTTTTGGATACTTAGCAGCATTCTTGTCTTCTACTCAGTAGATATCAGTAGTGATCATAAAAATATGTCTCTAGATATTATCAGATATTCTCTAGGGAGCAAAATTATTCTAGTTCAACAACCAATGCCTTAGTGCCTGGAAATACCAACTCTTGAATAAATGTGAACATTTAAATAAATGAATAAGTGAATAAATGTAAACATTTCAATTGCTCTTATGGGGAGGAGGCTCTCTCCTCACTTCAGAATGTAAACACCATCACATGAATGTAAGAATGAAGGAAAAAGTGAGTTGGTGATTAAATAATATGCACAGCTCAAATAATATTTCTTTGTATGCATTAACTTGTATAATCTGCATAGTTATCCTAGAAAGTTAATAGTAGTTCTTTCTCATAAAGGACTCTTTCATTGATAATACTTTCCCAACCAAAAGTTGAACTGCATATAAACAGGTTTACTATCACCTTGAAACAAGTTCTAAAATTCCTAAGGCTATGTACATCAATGTACTTAGGCAACCTGCAGTTTCCAGGAAAGTGAATCAGTCTCCAAAGTTAAGGCCAAATTATAGTCAATAAAGGGACACTGACAGTGGCTTAACCCACTGATTCCACTGAGTCATTTCAGATATAACAGCAACAGTGTGTGGTTTGATGGGCCCATGAAGTCTTGTTCTTTGAACATGTTTCATAGAACTCTGTCATGAATGTTGCACTAACAACTAAAGTGTGTGTAGAGTTTTGGAACATTTTAGTTTGGCTTATTCAACTGAATGCCTTGATTGTAAACATGTTTGTTTGCCAAATACCTTTGATCCAGGCTAAAATCAAGAAATTAGGTGAGGATGAAGTTATGCCAGAGTTTGAATAGGGCAAGTAGATTGAAATTATTTTGGGGCCACAGACATATTGCTCTGCTGATAGAAATGCTAAATATTTGAAGTCAAAGCAACCTGTGAGTCCTTCATCTTCCTTTCGAAATTAGAATACAGCTGTCAGATTGGACTTTCGGTACAATTACCTCAATTTCAAAGAAGTTAGTGAGGCTCAGGGACATTATCTAACGTTGCCAATACCTTGGTAAGGCATCCAAAAAGTAGAGTCAGGGAGGACTTCAAGCTCTCTGCCTGCCCTGGCCTGCCTCCTGGTGGCTGACTGGCAACACTAAGGGATCTCTACAGCTTCTGAGAGCATGTAAGAGGGTGAAAAAGGGAGATGAAATTTAAGAAAAAAGTTTTAGTAGTGTGAGGAGTGCAAAAGAGGAACAGGGTTTGAATTTTACTTCTAGGTTTCATAATTGGGGTTCTATTCAGCACTGTCTGCTTTTATTCTGTGGTATGGGACAGCACAATAAAGAACAAAAAAGACATTCTCTGATGAATAACATCTTCATATAAGATTAAAAGAGATTTTTTTTTCTTTTTGGTATAATAAATCCGAACCTACAAATTTTAGACAACTTGGTCATGAAGAAAGAGGAAAATCAGAGTATCTTTTTAAAAGATTCTGCACTAGTTCATTCTAGGAAATATTTAATCAGAACTCTTTTCAAATCATATTAGAGGTAACTCTTCCTGCAAAAATATTATAATTGGCTATCACATGTTACACAGACTAGTCAGTACAGTTATAGCACATTCTTGGAGCATAAACTAGGTGGATAGATTTTAATAAAAAATATTTTGCTGCTAATTGTTTATCACAATTTGGAATCAATTGTGATATTCCTAAGAATCCTTATTGCAGCTGATCCTGGTATCAGTTGCAAAGAATTATCAATTTTCATTTATTAAAATATATTTAGGTCTTTATCTCCAGCCAACGAAATATTAGCACTGAGGTGAGAAAAAATTCTTTTATCGAAGCACCTTGCTGGTATTCTTTGTTACAGCATCAGATGTAGCTGTTATTTTCACTGTGTACTTAATTTGACATAAGTTTACTAGTACCTCATGTAGGGCGATTTGTTTTATAAATTATATTATAGGGTTAGAAAATTACCCAAATAATCTAGAAGCATTGTTATTTGTTAGGAGAATTTAATTGGAAAGGCACACTTTTTTTCCCCTCAAACATGACATTGAGCATTTCAAAAACATTGTTGCCCTTTTACTGAAAAGCTAACATTTCCCTTCAGATTTCTGATTTTCATATTCATAGAGCCTCAGTAAGCTAAACTTTAACTTGAGGCTCAAGGCTGTATAAATATTTATCATGGGCAGAAAATTAAAAAAGATTTTTAGTGTTTTTAGGCATCAAAGAGATTTGTGCAGTATAATAAAAGGGTATTGGGCTTAAATTCAGAGAATTTGTCTGTTGCCTTTTACTTCATCAGTCTTTTGTCTGTGAAATCTTGAACAAGTCCCACCTGCCTCTCTGGGCATCACTTTCTTCACCCATGAGAAAAACATAGGACAACATTTAATATTCTCCCCAAACTGTTACCATATGTGAAGGTAATAGGCCAAATTTTAAAGTAAAAGAGGGAATTGCACTCTTAATGAAATAAGCTGCCACAATTCAAAACACTAATAAATGTTATATGTTTTATGTATGATTTGAAATAAAATGATTTTAGGGTTTGGTAAAAGGAAAGTTTTTTTTTAATACCATTTCTGCAACTCTTGGGTTAGAAAATCAAATGCTGAATTTTTTTTTTAACACAAATGGCCATTTTATAAAAAAAAAACAAAAATAGAAAGACATGATAATTCTTGGTACAACAAATTGCTAGCATTTAAATTTCACAGAGAAAATACAGCCAGAGAAATATGCAGAGAAGTACAAAGGTTTTCTGCTTAAAAGTACAGCCTGAGATGCATGTTTCTTACAAACGATAAAGAGAAGCACAGAGATAAGGCATGCATGGGTCCCAACACAAAAACGTGCCCTCTGCTAAAGAACAGGCGGAGAAAAGTGACCCTCATCACTCTCTGTAACATATTATCTCTACTGAAAAAGGCCTTAAGAAAAGAAAAGAAAGAGGAAACAAAAATACCCTTATGTCAGCCAACCTCCCTCACTTCAAAGCTAATGTTCATTATACAGATTAAAACTTGATTCACTAGAAAAAAATGAGTTCAAACCAACTACCCAACTCTACATAAGTGTTCCTTATTAATAATAAAATATCCCAGTAGCACAAATTACTAATTACAAATTTAAAATTACCAATGCATTTTAGTAAGTTCAAATAGAATGAAACATATCAGAACATCACGGAGGAGTAAGAGTTAAATGACTCCACACGTAGAAGTAAAAATACAATTTAACACCACGAGGAAATTAAACACCAGAGGAGGTTTTAAACTACATGAAATAATTTTGTCTTCTGCTGTATATCACTCAACCAGCCAGGAAATTTAAAGCCAGTCCTTTTGTATACTGGTCATGTAATACATGGACAAATCTATAGATACCCAATCAATCAGGGAGGACAGGCAGAGTACAAGAGTGTGCCACTGGGTCAACAGTGAGTAGCAGTGACTGGTCTTAATGGGGTTCTCTCTCTCTTTTTTTTTTTTTTTTTGGTACCGGGGATTGAACTCGGGTCCTTGTGCTTACAAGGCAGGCCACCGAACGGCTGAGCTAAATCCCTGGTCCTGTGGGGTTCTTTTTGTAAGGAAGACTTTACCTCTGAAGAGATGTGATAGAATGGAAGAAACTTCATACTAGGAAGATGCAACTGGCTATGTAATTTGCATTGTTTGGTGGAAAACAATGAAACTATAGGACTGGCTAATTAAAAAAAAAAAGTAAATCTCAAGGGGACCATGGCATAGCATTAAGGAGACAGCACACCCTTCCAAACCCAAGGTAAAGACCTGCACAGTTTGCACACTCTCAAAACTGGCCCTGAAGACACCTCAAATTCTGCTCAGGTTCTTCTCAGCTCTGCATGGGTTTTTGACTCTGGTCCATGGCCTGCTCATCTCTCCAGTTTTTGCATTGGTAAAACTGTTAAGTTAATAAAAGCATCTTTGTGGGTCTATAATAAAATCCTTATTAACCAATGTATATTATCTTCTACATGTACTACCCTTAGCTTGAAGAATGAATTATTTCCCTTCTATTGATAAATTCTCTTAAAATTTTATAAAATCCTAATAAATCACAATACTTTTTTTTCATCTAAAATATCTCAAGAAAGGTAAGCAAGGACAGCACAAACAATCCATAGCGCATAGCCAAGTTTTTTATCTGTCGTTCTTCTTCTGTTTCCTTCAAACAATTTATTACAAGAATGCAGGAGTGTAACAGTGGTCAATTTTATGTGTCAACTTGTTAAGAGATGCACAGACATTTGGTCACACATGATTCTAAGTAGGTCTATGAGTGTGTTTCTGAATGAAAACTTGAGTTTGTGGACTCACTTAAGCAGACTGGTCTCACTAATGTGGGTGGGCCTCAGCCAAGTAAGTGAAGACTTGAGCAGAAAAAACAGACTAAGCAAGAGGGGACTTCTCCTGCCTTGCTTTGAGCTAGGACACTGGCCTCTTCTGCCTTTGGCACATGGACTGAAGCATCATTTCTTGTTGGGTCTGAACTCCACCGGCTTCTAGATGGGAAATTGATCCATTAGCAATCTGCCCATTAGACTCAGACTAAAATAACGCTATCAGCTGTTCTCTGTCTCCAGCTTACTCACTGCAGATCTTGGAACTTCTCAGCCTCCATGATTATGTGAGCCAATTCTTTGATGTTTTTCTGAAGAGTCCTGACAATACAAGTGCTATAGAAACATTTATGCTCATGTTAATACAAGTCTTTGATTTCGAAGGGATAAAGAAGCTTTTTGCTAGAACAAGGGCATGATAAACAATATTTTATTGCTCTCAGTTCACTGTAGGACTGGCAGAATTAAAATATCTGAACAATGAAACAAGGAAACATTCTCTTGAAAAAGGAGTTCTAATTGGCATGTAATCCACACCATATAATTTTAAGGAACACAAGGCATCTATACTTCTCTGTAGTATCGAGAAAATTCACTCAATTTGTCCCACCCTTAAAGGTAATGATTTCTGAATTTATCAAGGTACAGTGCAGCCTCTTTTCTATAGAAAACATCCTTGATTTAAAAATTACAAAGGTCTACGTATAATTTTCAGCATTATGATGGTGCAAAAGAGATGCACATTTAGTAGAAACTGTAATTAGAAGTTTGAATTTTGATCTTTTCCCACTTAGTGATATATGATAGGACATATTTTTACAATGCTCGTCAACAGGAGCGAGCTGCAGCTTCCGTTCAGCCAAAGGATCACAGAGAGAAATGACAAATATTCTGTTGTGTACTGTGTTGTTCAACTCAAGCTATTTTCAATGGATTCATTGGGAAGAAACCCAATCCATAAGAAGAGGAACATTTGCATATCCATTTGAAAGGCACTTACTGCAATAATAGAAGGAGGACTGTGAAGGAGAAACAAAGAAGCAAGGAAAGTGTTTGTAGGTGTTTTGTTCATTTGTCTTTCCCTCTACTCCTTTCAACTTAGGCTATATGGTCATAACTGGAAAAGAAATACAGTTGAAGAAATGAAGAGTCTTTCTATGTTAAACAGATGACTCAGGGAAAAGATGGCTGAAAACCCCCCGTGACCCGCAGAATGATATCTCATTTTAAGGACTGACTGATGGAGGCTGAGTCCATGTACACCGGTTTGAACTGAGGAATTCAAAGACCAATTTGGAGTCCATAAGGGGTCCACTTCTGAGGACAAATGAAGTGTAGGACAAGAGTCTATTCATACTTCGCCTCTCCTAACCTGACCCAGGAAAGACTCAAAAGCACACTGGCCCATCACAGCAAGAGGACAGGATACCGTGGGCAGGTCATTCGCTGAAGTGGATTCTTGGAAAGGACTGCTTACATCTTTACATTTTAAACATAGACAGATGAACTATTTTATTTAATATGCCCTTTAACATATACACATTGATAATCCTTTAAACCGATCTTAGGCTCTGTATCTTCTCTTTAATTTTATAAGGATGGAACTGTTAAAAAGGAAAATGTACCCTGTGTGAATATTTCAATGACCCAGTCATTTTTAAATATGATGTTGACATCTGAAGTATTTCCTTTCCTTCCAGAGCAGCATTGCTTTTTTTTTCCTGATGATGTCTAATGTATTGCAATACCCAAGCAAAGCCATTTTATAAGGCCTCAAGGCATTTGTTTTAAGCACTCTCGTGTTTTTATTAATAACTTTAATATGTAGTAATGAAAACATCCATTAGTACAACTTCATAAAAAGCCTTTTTCAACATCAACAACAAGGTTCAAGAGACAGTGTGTTCTTTATAGCATTTATTATTATGATCTATTGTTTCATTTGTTTGCTTGGTTTTATTTTTGTTTTTCACTGAACTGTACAGTATTGGTGAGGATGGAGTAGAGTTAAAAGTTTTAACCTGTTATTTCGTTATCTTATATGTTCCTCAACAGCTATTTCATGTGTAACTAACATCATTTTATGACTTGTGGGAGATTTCAAGGAAATATGAGCTATATCCACTGTCCTCAAAGAAAGTCTAAGACGGGAAGTGAAAATGGAAATGAAGGCTGTTCTAAGAGTGCAAGTTGGTAGAAAAAGAAGTGAGGGCAAGAACGGTCTAACGACAGACTGAGAGGATGAAGGGAAGGGTGCGGGGATTAGCAATGTCAAGCTGAGAGAGCGAGTGAGTGGATAGGTGAGGAGGCTTTGTCAGTACAGATTTTAGAGCTGGAATAATTTGAAGTAATAAACCCAGCATGTGGTCCTTCACAAAATTTTACGAAGAAAATCGAGTTCCATAACATTCAAACAGCGCGAGACGGAGGTAGACTGAAGGACGGCCGTCTTGGAGATCTCCCACCCCTGTGCCTGAATCCTGCAGTCTCAGATATACATGCGAAGAAGTCTGAGGTTTGGGGGAGTGGTACGGAACAGTGTTCCAGAAAGTAAATCAAAATTTCAAGTGCATTTCTTTTTTTACCATTTCTTTTTTCTTGTAAGTCCTTCCATGTATAGCTGACCACATTAGTACAAATTTAGAATAAGACTTAATTCTAAATTCAGATTGGTCTGTGAGTTGAGTCTGCCACAATCTTAGATCCTCTTCTAGTACAGTTTCTCATACCTTCCCTTTTCTTCGAAGAAAGATGATAAAACAAAAATGAAAAGTTTTTCAAAGAGAACTCATGTAATGGTTATATTAATGTCTTGATCAAACAGAATCTAATCTTCCTTCAGGTTGTGCTTTTTTCCTCTTTGTTAATGTTTCTCATTTACAAGTCATTGCTCTCTTAATCTTTACTGCTTTTGCTTAATCAACTCAGGATGACTATTACAATAAAAATGTGTAATAAACAGAAAGAAGGAAGAGCAACCTTTTAGGAAAGCTCAGGAATTCACAGAATTGCAATCTTAGTCAATGAAACAGAGTTGGTAATGAAAGACAAATTTGCCAGCACAGAGTAGGTAGAAAGGCCATTTAAAGCTCAAGCAATCTGCATAATCTGTGAGATATGAGCAGCAATGGATTAGTTTCACAGTAAAGAACAAATACTCTAATAGGCCAGTAGTTTGTCTCTTGATTAAATCAGGGGCTTTGATGTGGGACAAGTCAATAAACCTAGTGGCTAACACCATGTATTCTGGAGCTGTATGATTCGGTGCATTCAAATCCCAGCTCCACGAGCTGACCTGTGTGCTTTTGTGCAACATATATAGCCTCTCTTTTTTTCTCTGCAATATGGCAATCATTGTAATAGCACCTACTTCATGGGCTTGTGAAAGTTAAATGAGTTACTTTCCCTTTCAATAGTAATCAGTGACTGGCACATGGTAAAGTGTGACACAGGAGTTTATTGCCTTCTTGTTCTCCCTTTCCTTTTCTTCCTTTTCTTCTTTCTTTCCTCTTCATTCTATCTATTGGATCTTGGCCAAGTTGATGGAACCTTTAACTCCACAGTTTCTACATCTGTAATCTCAGAATAAAAATACTATTTATTATCTATTCATCACCCACTCTGTCCTTCCCAATATGACACTGATGTTTTTCAGAAATGTCTATTTTCATGTGGCCATGGGACACAGCAGGGGAAGTGGACTCAAATTTCTAACTCCAGAGCTAAGTCTTTATTGGTGAGCCAATCGTGGTCCTACCATATGCATTGCCAGTGAACAGTTAAGGAACCCAGAATTAAGACCAGAAGGACAGGCACTTCTTGGAGAAGGTTGTTGGCTCAGATGTGTTCATCTGACTCAAATTTACCTAAACATTCTGAAACGAAGAATCAATTTATAATCTATGCTTGGATTCTCCTCTCCTGCTGGATATGAACAATAAAGCACATACCGTAGAGCCA
Source organism: Fukomys damarensis (assembly GCF_012274545.1). Lineage (NCBI taxonomy): Eukaryota > Metazoa > Chordata > Mammalia > Rodentia > Bathyergidae > Fukomys > Fukomys damarensis. Next base: position 35,921,203 of record NW_022900932.1, read on the forward strand.
CTGGGAAATATATTTTTAGTTAAATGAGAGAGTAAAGTTGTCAGAGAGAGAAGGACAAAGGTGGAAACTATGTTGAGGCATAGAAAGGATCAGAAAAGCCAGGAAGGAAATTCTGAGGAAAAACAGTAACAACAAAAAGAAAGATTTCATTATATTTTAAGTAGTCTAATTTCAACCTTGGCCATAACTTTTATTTCTGAATGTCTATTTTTATTCCAGAATTGGAGGCACATTAAGGCAGTCTCAGAGTTCATGACAAAAGGTAATATATTCCAACAATACTCTATGATAAAACTTTCATATAATGTAGTTATGAACATTCAAGCTAAAAAATTAGGCATCATTCTTGTTTAAGGTGGCTTATAAATATAAATCTGAGCTAGAGAAAAGAAAGCAAGCTCAAGCCAAATTGTTTTAACTTCCCCGTGGCACATACAATTTTGTTCAGGATTCTGTTTACATATTTTTAGCTCTTTTCCATTTTAGTGACTAAGCGATGAGAAGTTTAATTTACTACGTCTAACTAGAAAAATTGTTTTCATGGGCTTAAGGCCAAAATTGGGAGTCAGGAGAGAATATCACAATTCTAGACTTGATCTACAAATTCCTTTACTCAGTTCTCTACTAGGATCTAGTAAAATTCATTTAGCAACTGAGCTTTCCCTGCCCGGGTTATAAATCATTAAATTGCTACACCAAGAAAAGCAGCTACGGTGTCCAGTCTTTCTGTAATTTTCCAACAGATACCTTTTAATTGCAGTGTGAAAGCCACTTACCTATTTATGAGAATAGAGCAATGAGTAAGACAAACGAATATTTCTCAGGAAATTTACATTTAACAGAGATTAAAATAGTGGTATCCTGAAAAATCACCTCTTTGGGGATAAAAAAATAAAACCTATTTGCAACATCTGCCAATTTCCATGGTATATATACTCCTATTATTGCCAATTCAACAACCAGCTTGCAAAATTCCTGAAAATGTAGAAATCTTCCCTTGTACACCCGTGCAGGTAGACTCTACCACGTTGCCGGTGGAGAAAATAGACGATAAATAAGTAAAATGTGGAGTTGGTATAGAAAAGTAAGTGCCAGGAGGAAAATGAAGTGGGTCAGAGGGATATGGTGTGTTTGGGGGAAGAGAGAAAAAGTGCAACTAGAAATATTCTGGACAGAGAGAACCTCACTGAAAAGGTTGTGACTGATCGCAGGCCTGACAATAAAGAGAGAATGAACCAGGTAGTGGGAATGGCCTTGTTCCTGAGGTTTAAATGGCACATCAAGCATGGATGTGGATGTCAGCCTCGGTCAGTCAATTGCCATTAGCCCAGTATGCTGTCATTTGGGCTTTTCTTCATGGGTATAATCTACACACAGACGGATTAAAGATTTAGCAGGCTGAAAATATTTACCTTACCAAGTCTCGCTTAACAAGTCCCTGCCCATCTGTTTGCACTGTCTAAAAATCTCACTCCTAGTCTCAAAGTTGGCCTGACAGCCCCACACTCAACTCTTCAGTTAAAGCAGCCTTCTGAGCAGAAGGATATAAAGTTTATTTTAGAACTAACAAAAACAGGCAAATTCCTGTGTAAAATGTAAAGATTCTCAAAACTTGTACTTCACATGCTTGCCATAGTAACAACCAAAATGGACACCAGCACAAAGCTGGGTAAGGTACATGGATACAAAAGGAATTTTAAAACCATAATTTAAATTTAATCGCAGTGAATTGAAAAGATGTTCATTTGATTAACGATAACAATCACAGCTAATATGTTTTGAGTGCTTTTCTTCACGTTCCTTTGATTCCTCATTTTAAAAATGGGACTCATAATAAAATTACCTTATGAGTAACTGTGAAATTAAAACAATTAATATATACAAAAGTTAAATAAATATATGGGATCAATATTAGCCTTTCCTCTCCTCTCTATTATCAATCTCTATGATTGCTTTGAGCCAGATATTATTATTGTCCTCACTTCATAGGTAGGGAAATGGAGCAGAATATAGTTTAGTATGGTGCCTTATGTCACTGAGTAAGAAGTAAAGATTCAGCATCAGTCAAGTTTTCAATGGCTGTATTATAAGACAGAAATAAATTTAGGCCTCCATAAACTCTAGTAGACTCTTGGATCTAGTAGACTCTTGGAGAGCAAGAGCGATGTGATCTATTTTGTTGAAAAATCATTGATAAAAATTTATTTGCTGAGCATTTATTTATAGCCTAAATGCTTAATATGCATTACTTCGACTATTTCCCTATATCCCATTTTATAGAAGAATAAAAGTAAATTGAATAAAAGTAAATAAATTAGCCAAGCCATGTAATTCATAAGCAGCACCAGAACTCAAGCTCAGGTCTGTTAAATTCTTCATTGCTATTTTTTTTTCTGCCTACTTTGTTTAGCTATCGATCTCAAAGTTAAGGAAAAACAGCTACATACTGATTCACACACCCAGGGACATACGCATGGAAGTAGATGACTTCATGTCGAAGTACTACAACAGTCCTTTCCTCCATTAATTAGAATTTGGGAACAGGAAAAATTCAGAGCTCAGTGGGAATCTGAGACAAGGTCTCATCAGCCCGAAAGAGCCAGTTAGCTCTGGTTACTGACCTCTTATACTCCTCATTGGCTGGCTAGTGCCACAGTGAAACACCACACTACCATGAGATCAATCTCTCTGCCATTTCCAATCTGTGCTGATATGAGTCATGCATTTTAGGACCACAGAACATGGAGTAATGGCTTTAAAAACTCTCCCAGGCTTAAAATAGAAGCTTACTGCTAGTGGTACAGAGTCCCCACTGTTTCAAAGCAACCATTTTCAGTCTTTTCACAAAGAGCACAAAGACATTTTGCAGCAGCATTTTGGAACGCTATACTATTTCTTGTAATTCTTTCAATTCACACTTCTTGCAAAGCAGAAGAAAGTATGTCTTTGGCCTGAAGGCCATGGCTAAAACAAACAGAGCACTTCTTACAATGAGACATTCTGGAGCCTAGTAAGAAATGCAGCCTGCTATTTAATGCTGTCCAATGTCATGATGCAAGAAAGGAACCAAAAGTGGAAATGTGGGTTTTTATTACTGCCTTGTCTAGCGTAAGGGTTCTAACACAGGACTCTCCACTTTCAGAAGGCAAGATCTGCAGCAAGGCAGGGATGGAGGCAAATTCAAATTCTGCAGAAACCTGAAGGGAAATGAAACTGAGCAAGGAAGGCAAGGTGTGAGCAACAGGGAATGAAACAGGTATAGCTGCTGGAGGAAGTGTGGTCCTTTTCATTATTAACTCTTCCAATGATAGCAGTCACTACTTTGCTTCAGCTAATGGTTGGCGTAATAAAGCAGCTGAGCTTTGCTTTGTCTTTCAACTTTTAAAAAATGCCAACAATTCAACGTTTTACGTGAGATTTCAATTTTTTTAAGTGCTGGCAACTTTTCTTTTAAAATTGTGTGAAATAAACACGTGTAGCCCCAGGACAGATGTGGCCCATGGGTGCCGGCCTGGTGACCTGTACTCTATTCTGTTATCTTCTCTGAAGAGCTGCAGACCCACGACTGGTAGCCATCGCTAGTTCCAGGCAAGCACTTATCTTTTGAGTGCTAGTCTAAGAACACAGTATAATTATAATGAAAGTGGTCATGTATTGAGCCTTTGTATGTAATATCTTATATATATTAACTGAGATGTAGCCTCTATTGTAGGTGTTTTACTATCCTCACCTTACAGATAGGAAACTGAGGGACAGAGCAGGTGTATAACCTACTTAAAACTACACTGCTAGCTCGAATTAAGTATCTATCCAAATATCCAGACTTCAGATTACTCTGAATTACTACGTAGAATGAAATACCGAGCTACTCATACTATTTGCATAAAGAGTACTGGGTATAAGATTTCTATTTATAGCATGGAGAGATAAATGAATTTCTAAATTGCAAACAGTTTATAACATTGAGGGTATGACTGTAGAGGACATATTCAGAAATAAAAATGTCTATGGATATTTGGTTTATCACCAGACATAGTGATTCTTTCTGTTGCAGTGAAAAAAATATACCTTAGTCAAATGTGACTTAAAATAATTCGTCTCTATAAGAATGTTCAGGTTTTTTAACCAAGTAATTCACCCTTAAGAATGTATACTAAAAACAATTTAGAAGAAAAAAAAAGGAATCATCTTAGAAGTGTTAACAGTATCTACTTTTTCAATAGTAAAGAAAGAAAAGCAATCAAAATGTCAAAATGTACTTTTCACATAACAATAAGTTAAAAGAATAGTGACTAAAAATTGAAGCTGTGGTAATTATTGGGAGTATAAAATATATTTCATTTATGAATAATTCCTTCTGTATTCTGGCTAGAACTTCGTAAAATCTATGAAAATATAAACTCAAAGAAACACAAGTTAGGCTTTGGGATCACTTCATAATTAATTGAATTATGAATAGCTTGGGAAAAAAAAGTACTTTCAACTGCTCTGACCAATATAGCGTAGAAGCTTTTGTTGCAGCTGAATTTAAACTTAGTCAAAATTAAACATCCCAGACACTGTTCAGCTTTGGCCTTCCAGGATTCCAGAGTAACCTTTTCAATGCTCCTGTTATAGTTTTGCACATTTTCTAAGACAATTCTATAGACTTATGTTCTGCATGATGGAGGAATGATAAGGGAAAACTCTGTCTTCACATGGCCCTTGAAGTAGATATACTCCCATCTGTAGGACTTCACTATTGCTTTTCCCCTTTACCCTTCCAGGCTACCAAGATCTGGCGTGATCATTTTATATAAAATAATAAGAAGCACCGCATGAACTTAGAAGCAGATCCCTCCTATCCTAGGCTATTTTGTGCTGTTTCAGTGAAATACCTGACACTGGGTAATTTTTAAAAAACAGAAATTTATTTTTTGTAGTTAAGGAGGCTGAAAAGTCCCAGGTCAAGTCCCTAACAGCCTTGGTTGTCTGGTGAAGAAGCGCTCTGCTTCGGAGATGGTGCCCTAAAGGCTGTGTTCTCTGGAGGGGAGGAACATGGGATTCTCACTTGGCACAAGGCAGACAGGAAAAAACAAAAACAACAACAACAACAACAACAAAAACAGAAATCCTGCTCTTCCATTGAGTGCCTTATGATGAGAGGAATTCTTCACGGCAGAGTCACCTCTTAAAAGTTTCACCTCTTACCGGTATCCCAATGGCAACAAATGAATTTTGGAACGGACACATTCAAAAAATAGCTCCTCCCCAGCTGAGTCTCAAATGAGACCCCAAGTCAGTACAACACCTCTGCTGCAACTTTGTGAGAGAGCTTGAAAGAGAGGACCCAGTTAGATTCCTGTCCCATAGACACTTTTCACTTGATCTTAGCCAAAAGGCCAAGAAACGATAGAAACTCTTAAGGTAATAATTGTGTGCCGCATCGCACTGCTAAGTTTATAGAAATTTGCTACATAGCAATAGAAAAGGATTCAAATATAGGTAATGTAGAACGGCATGTTTTTACCGCTATGCTATATTGTCCCTAGATAAATACTTACAGAATGAATACACGGATGGACACAGAGATAACTCCTAGAGCCAACGGCGGACACATGCTTATTTTAAGAGACTGACATAACCTTATCAAACCTGCCAGCAACATTCCAAGAAAAGAAGACATTAGCAACTTGTCATGAACATAAGTACAAAAATCCTAAACAGAATATTAGCAAAAAAATTCTAATGACTCACAAGATCATATATTATGGGTTTGGTTTATTGAAGGAAAGTAACATTAATTTATCTACTGAAATACAATTAATTTATGCCAAAATATTTATAAAATTAACGTGAAAATTATATATGATTATATCAGATACAGAGAGATAATTTTTTATTTACTTATTTTTGATTGTGAAAATCAAACCAAAGGCCTTATGCTTGCTTAGTAGGAGCTCTACCATTCAACCTAGCAAAAGGATTATACGATAAATATATATCTGCATTTATGATTTTTCAAAGCTATCTTGGAAAATTTAAATATGACAAAATATACTTTCTTTGTAATTCTTAAAAAAGTCTCTTAGCAAGTAAAATATAAGTGTAAATATACAAAACCATAGGAAAAATTATGCTTACGATGAATATTGAAAGGTTCCTCTTATTTGAGGAATGAGGCAATCTGTGTACTATTTCCACTTTATTCCTCAATGTAGCAGAAATCCTAGCCATTATTAAAGCTAGAAAGTAAAAGTGATAAGAAAATAGCAAATTGCAATGACTTTATTACACATATAGAAAATGCAAAAGAATCTGCACAGAAACTGTCAGAACTAGCAGAATAATTTAGCAAAGTTTCTGGCTAAAAGGCATAGAACTCAATTTCACTTTTATTTACTAATAAACAATTCAGTGAGAGAATATAAAATACTATTTATAAAAAACCTCAATACACATAAGCAAGATCAAGTCTAAAGAAAGATGGGCAAGACTGTCTTTCAAAAATCTATAATATGGGCAAGACTGCTTTCAAAGTCTTGTCAACCTTACCCCACTAGAAACAACCAATTTCTTGCATATAACACCATCACTAATAATTCACCAGCAATTCCATTAGAGATATAACAGAGGCCATAACCTACATGACATGAAATAATAAAACATATGCTTAGCTATTCATTTATTTTCAATATTTTTAGCACCTCAGAAGTATTAAAAACCATGGAAATGATGCAGGCTTTGCCTATTTTTCCTTCGATTCCCTTCACTGGTGGTTTGTACGGGTTGCCTAGGAAACTGTTACAGCAAGAGGCAGAACAGGCTGCGTCAGCACCCGGAGCTGGGCTTGGTTTCCAGTCCTGGCTTCTCAGCTCTTGGCCCGGTGGAAGGCACCTGTGTGCCTACACTTGGTTCCACAGCTATTCATTTTCGCAGGGAGAAGCTGTGCCTTTGGCTGTTAAGTGCTTTGACAATAACTGAGGACCAAGGACTGGATATGGATTGTTGAAATTGGGACTAAGATACAAAAATAAAGAGGTTGCAGAATAAAAGAATGAGGTGTTTACTTTGGTGATCTTACTACCCACTGAAGAGCTCATTCAGGTTGCTTCTGACAGAGGTGGACAGGGAATGCCTCTCACAAAAGCAGCCTAGAAAGCAAGTAAGAAAGAGGAGGGAATTGTAATGTTTATGTATCAGGAACTACAGTACTATGCATCCTCTTGTTTTTTAAAATTTGATTTGTATTCGTGGGTAATATTGAGTTCAAAGAAACTAACTTGTTTAATGTCACCTAATTATTAAGCGATGGAGTTGGAATTAAATCCCAATCAAAACCCAGGAACACTCACAATAGAGAGCTTCTAGAGTGGAGCCATGCTTTGAAAGGCCACTGTAGATATGAATAATGAAAATTTATGTCATTTTTCAGGAAGTGAGAAGTAAGTTGGTAAGATTAGAAGTTAAAGATAATTAAGAAGACAGATCAGGAATGATCTCAAATGCTAAGGTGAGGGGCTGATTTTTACACTAAAACTACTGTTCAGTACAGTAGTCACCACATAGAGCAATGTGGGTCATCTGAACCGGCACGTGCTTTGGGCATAACAACACACAATGACTTGCTAAGATCTTATGTATGTATATATATATATATTTCATGCAAAATATTTCATTGGTCACTTTTATATTGATTTATGTTGACATGATAATCTTCTGGACATACCGGATTGAAGTCTATTCTTACAATTAATTTTACTTGCTTATTTTCATTTACCTTTATTAATGTGGATTCTGAAACAGTTAAAATTACATTTGTGGCTCACTATTTCAATTGGCTAGCGTGTGATGTCATGTATAGCGCAGGAAGAGAGTGTAACTGTTGCTTGGATTTAACATTTTATACACACACACACACACACACACACACTATTAGCCCATGTTATTATTATTTCATTGTTTACTACAAGCCTTCCTAGAAACATGTACACAAGTCTTTGGTTTAAAAAAAAATAGCAGTTCTACTGCAAACACCACAATAAAAATAGCTTAACCAAACTCCTTTACAAGAAATAAAGACGGATTTATTCAGCACCCAGCAAGTGTTTACATCTTAAAGAAAAAACGGTGCCCATGGGGAACAAAGCAATAATGATGGCTTTGTAAGAAAAACAGGTTTTCAAAGTCTTTACCCTCCAGAAAGAGTAGTCAAGCAGGGAGCTCCTGAACACACGATAGCAAGAGGAGAGCAACCTCATAGCAGTCATCCTGTGACTCACTCTGGTTTGCCGTATCATGCACTAGCCACTCTGACCTTGATATTTCATGTGGTATTGAGAATTACTCACCTTATCATCAAAATGACAGCCACCATAAGGAAGCAGTCCCTTCAAAGCCAAATGGCCTCAGCTGGCCTATGAGAGTTAGTACAGGAAGGAAAGAGGTAAACAAAAAAATTCTTGGGCTGCCTGTGATTCAGGCTATTCCATTTAGTTGTCATTTTAGTGTACATAAATGTCTTCAATCTACACATATATTTTACACGGGCATTTTTATTTCTCTCATAGGTGACAGAATCAGGATAGTAGGGCAAAAAAGTGATCTATGGTCCTAACGCTTTCTGGAAAAAAAAAAGTGGACTTGGAAATCCCTCCGTTTAGCAAAAGTGGTGAGTTGTCAGCAACAGCTAAAAGACAGAGCAGAGCTAGTAATTGGACACAGTGTAGTGCGAGGCAAACGATACTGGAATAGGCCACCAAGAAACCTGGATTTGAGTTCCTGCTGTGCGACTAAGTTGTGCAACTGGGGGGGCGTTATCATCTTGTATATCTGCTCTACTTGCTCAGGACTTTCTAGATTGGTGGCTCTCATTCTGTGTTTCTCTTTCAGCACATGAAAGAGTTGAGATATTTCTGCCTAAAAACTGAATGTTTGTGCCCTCCTTGCAAATTCATATGTTAAAACCTAATCTCCAATTGATGATGTTACAAGGTGGGAGTCTCTACTAGGTGGCTATATCATCGAGGCAGAGGTTTTATATCTTATGAAAGAGGCAAAGAGATTCTCTTTCCCCCTTCTACCATATAAGTAGATAGTGACAGGGTGCCATCTAGGAACTAGGAAGTGGGCCTCACTAGACACAGAATCTTTCGATCTTGTACTTCCAAGCCTCTAGAACTATGAGAAAATATGTCTATTTTCATAAGCCACCCAGCCTATGGTATTTTTGCTACAGCATCTCAATGAACTAAGACATTATTCCCTTCAGAGGCAGAGATAGAGAAAGGAGAAGGAGGAAGGGGAGGAGGAACACGAAGAGAAGAAAGATGAGGAGGAGGAAAAAAGAAAAAGAGGAGGGAGGAGGAGGGAGGAGGAGGGAGGGAGGGAGGAGCGGAAGGAGGGAGAGAAAAAGAATTAATAATCACTGCCGATTGCCAGATATTTGTTATGAATCAGAACAGAGATTTCCAATTACGGCACGACAATCCTTGACTGTCAAGATCCCCAGGTATTCAGAAGATCTGTTCACTCACCTTTGGAATCCTAGAGATCATCTTCTCTCTAAGATCTTTTCTGATGTTATGAGGATGAAGGCGATCTCTCAGTTTCCCTCAAGTAGAATGCTATGATATCACCCCTCTCCATCCTTCTGTTTACCCTTATTTCCTCAATTAAACATGCCCTATTCTTAGAGAATGTTTTCTGAGATATGCTGATTTGAATAAATCATGGAGGATGCTATGCTTCTACAAAGAAAAATTTGTTAAACCAATTTAGTCTGCAATTAGTTCAAAGTGTGGCCAAACAGTTTTTGATCCAGTAAACTTCAGACACATCTTGTCTTCTTGAAAATGCACTGTGCTGCGGTAGCCCTTAAACTTGATTCACCAGGAGAAACAGAATAGGTCTTTGTTCACAGGGAATCCGCAAACTTTAAATGCCCCACTCTAGTTTTTAAGATGCTATGTACACCCATGCCACTCTGTAATTTGAAGTAAGTCTAGTGATCATTTCCCAGATACCTTCTCTATTTGAGATTTTGGAAGGATACAAGGCCAAATGTGACAAATGCAAGGAGGGACAGGTGGCAGAACTTGTGGTGATGCAAAAATTCAGTCACACTCTAAACATGAGGAGTTTGGAGTTTGTATTGATCCTGTGCAGCTCTATTTACTGCAAGTTCTTGTCTATTGGATAAATGACTATCAGAAGGGCAACAGAAGCTATAAAATTTTATATTCTTAAAAGAGTCCTCTATAAGAAAGGTGAACAAAAGTGTGATACATTTCAATCTTGAAGTAGTCAGGTCTGAAAATTGCACGCTTCTCAAATGAGACATCAACCTAGGAAACCTGGACTTGCAATGCATAAGGGATACCTTGGATAATATTTACATTGCAAAACACACCATTTCTAGATGAGACTATAGAGTTGAAAATATTCTGGCTTCATGATATTCCTAGGAATGGCATTTGGGTTGCTTTCTAGAAAGGAGGAAGGATTTGAAAGAAAAATAAGTGTAGGGGGTGAAGGGAGGGCAGGGACAAGGGGAAAAAATGAGAACCAAGACCTGACATGTAAAGGTACAAGATCCCAGTAATGAATGTAACTGTATTGTATACCTAGAATGTATCAATAAACTCAATAAAAAGAAAAAAAGTATAATATTTCCATAAAGCCTTGTAAAAAAGATTTGTAGAATACTTTGGCTGAACAAAGGGGTCTAGTTCAGGCGTAGTAAAAAACAAAGCAAGAAAAGTGATTAAGAACTTGATTTTTAACTGGACATGGTGGCACACACCTGTAAGCCTATACTCTGAGGCTGAGGCAAGAGGATGTCAATTTGAGTCCAAGCTAGACAACTCAATGACCCTGTCATAATTTTTTTCCAAAGAGATTAATGTTATTATGGGAGCAAAACATTTCCTGATCAAAAGGATACCAATTTAGCACTGGATAAAAATGCTGAGATAGTGTCTTCACTGAGTATATCACCTACAGTTGGTCCTCTGTATCTGTGGTTTGTACAACTGTAAATACATCCTTGGATCAAAAATTCTTAAAAAAGAAATTTCTTCTGTATTGAACATGTATGAACCTTTTTGTGATTATTGTCTAAACAATACAGTACACCAACTATTTACATAGCACTTATATTGCATTAGGTATTATAAGTAATCTAGAGATAAATATTATGTTATTTCATGTAAGTGTCTTGAGCCTACTTAGATTTTGGTATCTGTGGGAGGGGAAATCAATCCTAGGTCATCCTACCTAAGGATGACTCTGTTAGGTCACAGAAAAAACCTTTTGGATTTTAGAATTGATAAGATCTTGGGGTCTTTCTACTCCAACAAAACCTTGCTTGGTTTATATGGAAAATCAAAAAATAATACAAAACATAAAAGGTATGAAAATAAAAGGTATGAAACATGAAAGAAAAAATGTCATGACTCAGTGCAAAGATTCTCATCGAGTTCCAGAGCTAATTGTTCAGCATGCAGAAAGAATCAAGGAGGAGTTCCAGCTCTGAGCAGCATAGGAGACATTCCCTCAGCAGCATTCACACCTAGGCATGTTCAGTTCCTCCCTCTGTAATGCCCTACACCTCCTCAAAAGAAAGCAAAATAACAGAAGTACCATTTTGGTCTACAAGCTCTCTGTCAGTTGAGTCATCCTGTTGCCCAAACACTTTCTTGCTCTTTTTGGAACTACGATGTTTTCTTGTAAAGTTATTTTTACTGGTAGAAGAGATAAGAATTTGCAATCTAAATGAATACATGCAGCATAACTAAGTTATTGCCTCCCTTGTAGAAATCTGTGGAGCTGAAAATACTTTCCTTTTAGCTCTTCTGACAACATGAAGAAAAAGCATCTTTGTCACTAAATGGAGCTGCTAAAATAATGGCTAAGCCTAGTAGAGAAAAATCAATAATCTCTCTCTGGTTTATTTAGATGATGAATTAATAAATAATAAACTCACCATGCGTTTGTTATATGATATAGGTTATTCAATGAAACAATGGCCCAGAACCCAAGACACTTGGATTACAACACTTGACTTAGTCATTGAATTTTGGAGATTAGACTTAAACATATGTTTTCAGCTCTCTAAACAACAAGGCTGAAATGAAGGTAAATTGCCCGGTGTGCTGGCACATGCCTGTAATCCAAGCAAGAGGATTACTGCAAGTTTGAGGCCAGCCTAGCCTACAAAGTGAGTATGAGGCCAGCCTGAACTGCAGAGCAAAACCTTGCCTAAAACACACACACATACACACAAAATTAGAGTAAATTACCACCTGTTTTCTGTTACCATAATAAAGAGAGATGTTTCAGAATCTGAAAAATAAATGAGACTTTGGAGAAAACTTTTATGCAAATAATGGAGAAATTATTTTTCATTATCTTGTCTAAATATATAGGGTCAAAAGTGATAAGAATGGATGACACAAATGCATACAAACATTTTAATAGAATCTGAAGACCAACAAAGACTGCCACTTGGCAAAGATTCTCATGTTTTACAGTAGAGAGAGAATTTGGAGACAAGGTTTGGTCGGTTCTACTAATTCACTGGAAAGAGTAGATAAGTGGGATCTTGACAGGCTGCAGAAAGGTTTTCTCCATGAAGGACGAGCTCAACAGATGTAAGCAAAAGTTGAAAGTTAGGCTTTGATAAGTCATGCCTCAGCATACACTATCATAAGGAATTGCTCTTTAAAACTCATTTTTTAGGATTTTTTTTTTTGTTTGTTTGTTTGTTTTTTGAGACAGGATCTCACTACATAGTTGAGACTGACCTGGAACCACTATGTAGCCCAGGCTGGTCTCAAACTCACAGTGATCCTCCTGCCTTAGCCTTCCAAGTACTGGGATTACAAGCGTGCGCCACCATGCCCAGCTAAACCCAATTTTAAAAGGAACTGGTAGTTTATTGAATATCCACTTATCAGAGGTTGAAAACACAGATGAACTCCATGTTCTCTTAGGAAAAACTAGAAGACCAAGAATTTCCAAAGCATTGCCAGGTTTCTTTCTAATTGGTGTGTGTCAGGCTGACATTGAGCTTACTTCAGCATCAGTGATGGAGAATACATACTAGAAAAACAAAACATAAGAGGAAAAAAAGACTTCAAGGAAGTGACAGAAAACAAAAATTATCTTGTGCAGAAGCAAAATTGAAAACTATAATCAAAGAATATGAAATCATCTTTTCTCTTAGATATAAATGAGGACATCTGCCAATATCCAAAACTTGAGTGACAAAGGCATTTTTAAACAAAGGCTTGGGGGGAAAAAAAGAGTTTTCTTATTTAGTCTCTTCTGTGCAACATTTCTTTAAATAGTGATGTAGAAAAGAAAAAGACATTTTGGATATAAAGCTGCGCAGCTTGCAAACAAAATTACTTAGGGGTAAGGTTACCTTACTGGTACGAATTAGTGGGAGCCTGCACATAACAGATTAAACCAAGTCTTTCAGAGAGAGATTGATGAATACCGGAAGTTGATGCTTCTCAAACTTGACTGGGCATTTGAATCACCTATAAATGTGATTAAAATCCAGATTCCAAGTTAGCAGGCCTGACACTCGACTAGAACAGTTTTCCTAAGAAGCTCCTAGACGATCCCAATGCTCGGAGCCCTTCCCCCACACTTACTGGAAGCAAGCAGGCATAGTGAAGGTGACTGGAAGCGTCAGTCTGAATAAAGTAACCCAATTATTGGGTCCATATGGCGTGTTAGCTCCATGGTACACACAAATACAGCAGGCGACCAGACTCAGGAGCCATAAACATTAAGATCATCAAGTTGACTCCCCTTATTTCACAGCATTCTATACTAATGGCCTTCCCACTATAAACCGACTTCGCATGCATGATTTTTACTAGAGCAGATTGTGCAGGTTAAGTCAACGCAGCTTTTCTTTTTTTTTTTTTTTTTTTTTTTTTTTTGGTACCGGGGATCGAACTCAGGACCTTGAGCTTGCAAGGAAGGAAGGAACCACTGAGCTTACTCCCCAGCCCAGTCAACACAACTCTTGCAGGCAGAATGATGGTGTGGAGGAAACTCACACTTTGAATCAGAGAGAATAGAAGCTATTTCGTGTGTTGCTAGTGATGATGGGAAACAGGGACAGTAGACAACAACAATGATGATGATGACATGATAGAATTTGTTTTTGTTTTTTTTTTTTGCAGTCCTGGGTATTAGGCCCCATGACAACATGAACTTTAATGTGTATTTATTATGTGCCAGATGCCAAGCTTAGTGCTTTCTATACATTAGATCAATCTTAGGAGTAGGCACTGTCACCCTTGTATTGTAGATGAGAAAAACCTTCGGTTATAGACCTAAGAGGGGTCTGAATGAGACTCAAAGCTATCCTCCTCTGCAGACACTCCAACTCTATTTGCTTTGCCAACATAACACATCCCAGTGGGTGAAGAGCCTTTCATTAAAATTGTTACTAAGGTAGATACTCAGTAAATGGTATTTATCTCAATTATTACAGAAGGCTTATAGTGTGTTTATGTTTAAGTCTCTTGTGCATTTGGTTCACACAAGTCAGATTTCACGAATCTTATCCACCTGTCTATTACTGATTTCTTCAATATGCAAGGCTGATACCCTGATCATGCAAAGCCACCCCAGGAAGTTTGAGTGGTTACTTTTAAAAGCCACCCCAAATAAGAGAAGTTTTATTAGATATTTAAAGCAAAGAATTATTAAATGCTCTATCTAGAGGCTTTTCTTAAAACTTTTTATATCAGTCTAATCACTTTAATTAACTTGGCTAGGTATTTTCTTTAAAAAGAGAATTCACTTTTTTCCCTTTCTTTTTAATTTCATAATTTCCAAGGCAATAGTCCTATTTCTAGTTTATACACAAAGCATAAAAATGAAGGCAGTGAGAAAGATCCATTGCCAGTGGCATGAAACATAGAAATTTTAGGGTAGCATTTCGGAAACAGTTAAGCGTAGGCTACAACTTAGCAAAGGTGCCATTTCATGAATATTCATATCAATGGCCTTTTACGATGTTGTGCCTCTCAAGGATATTGTGTGCCAAAACAATATTCGGAGAGCCCGGCTGGTGTCACACGCCTGTAATCCCAGCACTTTGCAGGCTGAGGCAGGAGGATCGTTGTGAGTTTGAGACCAGCCTGGGCTGCACAGTGAGTTCCAGGTCAGTCTCAACTACATAGTGAGACCCTGTCTCAAAAAAAAAACAAAAAAAAAAAAACAAAACAAGACTTAACAACAATATTTGGAACTCAAAGACTAAAAGGGACCAAATTGTTCCTCCCACTGCTTGGCTGCTAAAGCATCCATCATGAGACTGATACAACAGACAGGGGAAATGAATGGTCCATCACAAAGGGGCAAAAACAGTGAAGATACAGTTTGGCAGAGCAAAATGTTGAGAAAGCAGCTGAGAAGGGACCCAGTGAGACGGTATTTTCCCCTTGCCCATCCAATACAAAACTGCAGTGACTTTAATCCAATTATTGTACTGAAAAGGAAGAAGCATACTGTACCAGTTTTCAGTGCAGCCCAGGAAAACAAAGGTCAGTGTTTTCCTGTCATTCCTCTAATCAAATGCATCATTTTGGCTCAGCATTTTGTAAGAGGCACTCTTCTCAAATTTCCATTTGTACAGAACAATTATTTGATTTTGATTTTTTTATTAATTATGCACATTCTGCTACTCTGGAGAAATAAGGAACATGTGTCTTGAGTCTGTTTATGCAAAAAACTTTACATCAGACCAGTGATTTAGCTCAGTGATTCCGCGTCTGCCTTGCAAGCACAAGGGCTCGAGTTCGATCTCTGGTGCCAAAAAAACAAAAACAAAACCAAAAAACTTTACATTGACAGTGCAGAGAAGGGCAAAGAGCTGCACAAGGGACTGACTAATTCGGACCACAGAATATACACACTTTGACCTTTTCCCGTGTACAACAGGGGGCAGAGCCCTGGTAGAAAGACTCATGACTCCCACCACCATGACCCTTACACTCTCTCTCAGCAAGACAAGAACCCACTCTGAGTTAAAAAAGAGTGCAAAGTCAACAAATAGCAAGATAATACATAAATCGACGATATTAAGATTCCTGGGGTATTTCCTGGTATTGTCAGACACCTCTGTTCAATTCTGCCAATTTCCCTGTCCCCTTCTTTTACTTTTGACATCTGTGTTCTTTCTTCTCAATAGGCTTAATTTAATTCAGTAAAGAAATGGGCCAGCTGATATTGACGTTCTTCCTCTATCAATATTGAAGTATATAGGTACATTCTTTGGTATCCATGGGGAGATTAGTTCCATGATTTCCCTGAATACTAAATCCATGGAATTTTCCAGTCACTTACATGAAATAGCAGTGTTTGTAGTCCCCTGTATAAAATAGTGTTTGCAGATGACATAAGCACATCCTCCCATGTGCTTTAAATTATCTCTTGCTTCCTTATAATACCTAATATGATGTACATTCTATATTGCTATTATACTATATTGTTTATGGAATAACGACAAAAATGTGTGCATGTTCAGTATAGCTGAAGTGTTTCGAGTTGTCTTGATCTGTACTGTGTTGAATCCATGGGTGCAGAATTTACAGAGAAAGAGGTAAATGTACATTTGGGAGATTTTATCAGGGAAAAAAAGAAGGAAGAGTTGTGAAGATAGTAAAATGTACAAGGGCAGTCATACGGAAAGGGGCATGTTTATCAACATAGATTCACCAAAGATTTTTGGTCAACGAGTTTTTGACAGGGTCCCAGAAATATTTTTGACAAGAATTTATTTCCCTCTAGGACACTTTATATTGAAGTTTCTTAAACATTGTCCATACACATTAGTTTCACATGTGTGCATTTCAAAAATATGGATACCAAGCCTTGTTGTAGCACCTTTTGAATCAAAATCTGAAAGGTTTGAAAAGAAACCATAGGTAATTCTGGAAGACCATTAACACAGGGTAGGATTTTTATGTTTTTCTTCAAAATATGGTATTTTGTTGAATGCTCATGCTAACACTATTTGAAGACTGGTCTTAGAAGAAGACTCACATAAAGTTTCAAAAGTAGTCACCGTGGCTATTAAATAAGAAAAAAATCATACATATTTGAGTGCATAAAAATATGTAATATACTTTATGTCTATGTTTATGTCTTAATCTAGCAATCTTTTAATTGCTTGTCAACAAAAGACTACTTGTTCAAAATTTGAATTCACTCAACACATATAGCCACTGCATTTCATTTCTCTCAGTGTTTATTTTTTAAAATGAACTCTTACTCTTCATACATAAACAGCAAAGAAAACATATGAACTTATGACATTTTAAAAAATAGGTCTAAAACTTCTAAATAAAGCTGTATTTTCAGAAAAAATACTTCTAGAAGAAAATTTATTAGGTATTAAACCAGACTAAGTGATAATTTAAATTCAAGAATATTTACAAGGTATTAAAATTGGTAATATTTTAACCATATAAAATGACATAGGTGGCTGTTATACCAAAGATGCAATGTGAATAATAATCTAGGTAATGATATGTACAGTGTTTCTGCTTGTACTTGTGTTGCAAGAATGACTTATGTTAGGGATTCTGCCTTCAGAAGAAGTACTAGTGGTCAACATGTAGTATTTCAGCATTTGAGAAGTCATTATCATGTGTCAGATAAAGTAGATAACCTTAACTATTTCTAACTCAGAGATTCTAATAGAGGACATTTTAAATTTCTCACCGTAGAACTGATGCCTCTCAGTAATTTCCTGAGCAAGGTTTTCAGTACATCTTACTATTACTTTAACATGTGACATAACCCACAACTGGAGTGATTCTAAGTCAAGTTGGATGGAATTTTCTTGTGTGTGTGTAGCAGTTGAGTGATACAAGAAGGCAAGAGGTAAAGTAGAGCAAAACACCTAGTACTGATGCCACATCAAGCATAATCATGATGCCCATACTGTCGAGCAGGGTTAATAAACTAATGTAGGCAAAGCCTTTATAGCAGGTCATTTCACGTGCAAAACACATGCTAATGATTGTGATGCTAGTGATGGCTGGTAGTGCATCCACCAAGGTCAGAGCACTCCTCTGGGAGTCCTTCATTTTTGATATCACATACCCCCCCAAAAAATGACGTACACACTTCCAGCAATGAAACACCCAGAACTATATTTATTTACTATACTATTTTGAAAAGAATGTTCTTCCATTGTGCAGAGAATGCTAGAAAGTGCTTTTATATATCCTATACCTTTAATGGCACATTTTTCTTAATTTTACTAAATATTTTAATGACCCACACTCTGCTCTTCACCAATTTTTTAAAGGTGAAAATGCCTTGAGTGGTTGGCTATTCTGCTAGACCATGGTGCAAAAGACATAGCTCAGAGAAATGCTCCCCTCTTAAAGCCACAATTCACTTTAAAATGTGTACTTGACTACAAAATATGAGGGATGGGCAAGGGTGTATGTGTGGTTCTACAATTTACTACTTAAAAAAAGAGTTCAAAGTGTGCTGAGGGTCAGTGACAGCCATAGCTACATGTAAACAATGAGACTTATAGAGCCCAAAGTGCTGCAGTTCTATTGGTAAAAGAGTAATAATTATGCTTTCTACAGGAAATTGTTTCTTAGCAATTTCTTTATTTGCTCCTTTACTATCCTATAATGCTAACAAGACAGCTAACACTATTCTCTAATTGACGAGTGAACTGAAAAAAAAGAATATTTAAGTTTTTAATTCTTTGCTCAGTTAACAACAGGCCCAGCTGCAACTTGAAAATAGGGTTCCTGTGTCTAGTCAAATATTCTCCTTATATCCGTTGATTTAATTTAAAATTACTCATACTGAACATTTTATCCTCTATGGTAAAGGCTAATATATCATATAACATTTATAGAATTAGAAAGCCCTTGTGTATAAGTGTACCTGTGTAAGATAAGATAATAAACCCAGAAAGGAAGCAAAATCAAGATTGAGTTTGTTTCCCAGGAAAGAGCTACATAAGTAACAGTGAAACCTCGCCGCTCGGTTTTCAGCAGGTATGCTTGTGGATTCCTTAGCACCTCCTGGAACTGTGTTCAGCTGCTCAAATACAAAAAGCAGTGTTCACAAAATCTGCATTACAAGTATCACCATCAAATTAGCTAAAAACAAAAAGCAAACAAACAAAAACTCCTTAATTCCAACATCTTCCTTTGTCATGGGTTATAGTATCTCCCTCAGGATATTCTAGAAGTTACCAAACACCTTTCTGAGGACATAAAAACACCCTAGTCTCTCAGTGGGGAGGTAGCAGAGTTCTAAAAGCCAGGGTTTCCCTGTATCTTGCAAATTCTACACTAAGTCTAGAGTTTTTTGCCACTCTTACCTACCTGCATTTATAAACTAGTTCCATAAATTATTTTATGCCTAGAAAATAAAGTTTGTTTCCCACCTTGTCCTTTGATGTACTTGTTTCCCTTTATTTTACAACAAATCATGCCTCAGATTATGCCATTCACTTTTCTTCTGTCAAGTTCTAGGTCAGTGGTATGATTATTTATAGCAAGGAAAGCCTTTCCCCCCTAACACTAGAACTGAGCCAGCCCTGGTGGCAGAAACCCAGTACTGTCAATCTTGCCTGGTGTTCTGCCGGCAAGATTCATGCATATCAATTTCTTTTTCACATCTTTAAAAATCAAACGGGGTTGACTTTTACATAAATGTGAATTCAATACAATGAATAAAGTAATGTTTCCTTTATGTACCTGACTATCAATAAGAGTCATAGGCCCTTACTGCACATCCACATAATGGGCTACATAGTGCACACTGGCCATGAAGTTTCCTGGAACCCAGGAGACCTTTGTACCTCCTGTATGTCTTTCCTTCAAGGGACACAGTGCATTTTAGCTCAGGCTGAGAAAAGTGGTTGAAGAGGAGTATCTATCCCTTTTAATTTTAAAGCTATTTTTAACTAAATTTTTAATTTACAAAGTTAGACTATAAATTATCTTTGGTATCACAGCATTTAGACTTTACATGATTCTTATTTGGAGAAGAAAAATAAGCTTAGAATAACAGCATAAATATTAATTTTATACGAGTCCTGGAGTCATTTCGAAAAGAAACTTCCCTAATCTTCAAAGGCCATAAATGATCCTAACTGCTTTCCAATGTCAAGTGAAATTTTAAGCAATATCCATGTAAATTTACAGATACTTCAGCAGATCTAAACTAAAATTTCAAAACCCAAGTCATATCTTCACAAGCAGGAAAAACTGAAGTAATTCTCTGATAAACAACACTTTTTTATAAAACAAAGATAGAGATACGCTTTTAAATGAAATCATACTTATTTCTCAAAGCTGACCCTAAACACTTTATATGGTGATTGTATATTTTAGAGCATTGCGATAACAGGCTTAAAGTCCCACACCTATAATGAAAAAGAGTCAGTGATAGCATTTAGTGCTGTAATCTAAACTAAATTCAACTTCAAAGATCAAAGCAAATTTCAACTCTCAGGTCCAGGAAACATCAATGCCCCCTAGTGACTCTCTCTATTCTGGGTTTCCTTAACCTTCCGGTGGTCATAGCTTATACAATTCATGCCCTCTCTCCTCTCATTCTTTTAGATCAGAAGCTCTCTGATGTAGCAGTCATGTCTTGTTTACTACTTTGTCCCCAGAATGATGGTTTTCAGTTTCTCCTTTGCCAATTCTGGCAGACTGTATTTTCCAAAGATAGCTGCACCAATGTAGACAGCAGGCCATCTGCTCTTTTTCCATGTGTGACTTTAACACTCCCCAGACAGTGTCAACCCTTGACACTTGAGAGATATGTCTATGTCTACTCTTATCCTTCCCTCACCCCTAATCTTACTGGACATAAGTACTTGTCTCCATGGATAGAATACGACAAACATGACAACATGTAATTTTCGCAGGTAGGTCCTAAAAGGTGTAAAGGAACTGCCTTGGTCAGTTGGATTTGCTGTCTCTGAATAAGAAGCCTCTACAGAGGGAAATGAGACCCCTAGCCAACAGCACCAACTTCTCACAGGAGACAGATGCCTTGGCAAAGGGTCCTCCAGCCTCAGACAAGCCTTCAGATAACGGATCCCCCAGTTCACTAGGCTGCAATTTCATGACCCTCTCTACATGAATGAACTGGATAAACTCTCCTTGCTGTTTTAAGCCATTATGTTTGGGGCAGCTTATGAGTTAATGGGTAACTAATACAGTAGTGTATTTCTAAAATATAAAATCCATGAATCATCTTATATGTACAATTTATTGAACACTACTACAAATTTAACATTTAGAAAAGTACCCAACAAATAGGACAAATAATACTTTTTTTCCAAATATTAAACTAGTTCGATAATCTTAAAATAATTTCATTTGAGTTAGTTACTGTCAGAATCAATCCTAGACTTGGAGAAACCACTCTAGGGGTTACTCTATATCAATTGTATGATGCAATATTTTTCTTATTAGTATTATAGTAGAAAAGTATGAAAGGGAAATGAATACTAATGATCATAGTATAAAAGCATTAACACCTATTTCCCAGGTAGATAACATTTATGGATTCGTGTTTTATGTTTTGTCTGTAGTGGAAAGGTGTAGAAAGAGGGTTTTGTCCATAAAGTATTAAGGATTTGAAGGTTAAAATCACTATGAGTCCCCTAATTGGATGTCCATCACTGACACTGAGCTGACAAGCAGAGAGGCTTTGCTAAAAGCTTTCAGGGAGTAGTTTACAATCTCTTCAGTTGTGCTTCTGGGAGTTATCACCGATGAGAAAGTGATATTTCCAACAGAAGATGAGACATCTGAAATAGAAGCTGCTTCCCCTCTCTGGGAACTTGAGCTGGTTTGAACAAATCAATGATATTTCCTTGGCCATGGACTTTTAAATGGAATTTACTTTTAATCCAAAGAGTTTAGATCCATTCAACAGTCTCTGAAAAGGGCTGTTTCAACCTAAAGATGCACTTGCCTACTTGCCATGACTCAAAGAGTTCTCTCATTTCTCACCTCCCCTGCCTCCTCACACACACACACACACACACACATACACACACACACACACAACTCTATCTATCTATCTATCTATCTATCTATCTATCTATCTATCTATCTATGTTTATTACACTGTTTGCTGTCATTCTACTAGAGACCAGGCTAATTCAAACCAGCAAATACCTACCTACCTCTACCATTTCCAGGCATGGTACCACATTTTGGGGCATAACAATTATTCAAACAGTCTCTTCCCTTAGCATATTATGGAAGTACAATACATGCTAAGTAACAGGGATACAATACAATGAATACAAATAATGGATCTTAATATTAAGGAACGTATTACAGAAGAGACAAATGTATCCAAAGAAGTTCCCAATTATAATGCAATAGTGCCATGAAACAGGTATGCACATTATGTAATAGGAATGTGGGAACTGCCCTTGGGTCCTCCTGGCTAGAGATGGAGGATGGAGACGAGCCAAGAGAGGAATAGAAACACACCTAAACATATACCTAAAATTTCAACAACAACAACAAAAGACAGAATTAGAGACATGTCTATAAAATATAGGAATTGACCAGAAGTGAAGCAAGGAGGGTAATATCAGCAGGAGACTACAGATTATGTTTGACTTGGATTTTAAAGTGTAAATAGTAGTTTCCCAAGCAAAAGAGGCAGAACAAAGGGAATGGGGGAGAGCCAAGGAATTCTGGAGTAGGGGCAAGCAGAAAAACAAGAATATATAGCATCTTAGGGCTGACAGCTTTAAGGAAGGATTTATTCTGTTAACAAACAGCCTTCAATGGGCAGCTGAGGAGAGCATGGGCAGTCTTCGAGCATAAAATATAAGCTCGTTTTCTCTCTTGGACTTCATAAAAATTTTCCCTGAGCATGGATAGTATAAATTATCTGACTCAGAACAGTGATGTTATAAATTGCTTCCCTTTAAAAAAAAAGAGAGAGAGAAGGGAAAAAAGAAAAAGAAGAAACCAAACCATGTCTGCTCTGGCAGTATTTTCATGAGCCATTTTGGTTCACCTACATTTTCTTACTAGAATCTGTCTTCTCCTTTACAGGGATCTTTGCCACCAACACAGTATCAAAGCTTTCAAACAAAAGTTCATAGGTGTGCAGTGTGCAGCTTTTACCTAATAAGCTGAATTCTATCCTAGGAGGAAAACCTGTTATTGTCATAAAGAATACATGAATAAAAATGTGCAGGTTTAGCAGGATATGTCTATATAAAGAAGTGTTAACATCAGCAGTGCTATAGCTTGGATTTTTCCCACCTTTTTTCCTGCAGAAAGAATCTGCAATTCTCTCACTGTGAAAGCATGAGTGTCAAGAAAATCCCATTCACAATATGAATGTGATGGTGCCATCCGCATGGTTGTGTACTACTTTCTCTCACTGCGGACATGTGGAAAAAGAATATCCATCAAAGACCGGCCACCCACATCTCACATTCAAATCATAGGCAGTTTTTGCTTCATCTCACAACTAATTGGATAACATCTATAAACAAATTTAACGTTCAATTTCAGTTTGCCACTTCAGACAACATTTTTGAAAAGAAAAAAAAATCTAAAGTAGGAAGGGTCTGTCAAACAATGTTACTAGGTTGGTGATATCATCCTGAACATATTAGTTATCTTTTCAAAAAGCAATGATGAAAGCTTTTCTTTGAATGTTTCAATATTGATTTGATTTTGGCATCTAGGAAAAGAAGCATAGTGTAGTAGACAAAGAACTACAGAATGCAAAGGATAGTTCTATTAGGAACCTACAAGATCACCTTGGACAAGTTACTACATAAGTGATTCAGGTTTCTCTTCTGCAAATTCTGAAAATTACCCCTAAGAATGTTCAAAGGAATTTAATAATAGCACTTTGATTTTACAAGTCCAGGATGCCCTTAAAGAATGCAAACAAAGCTAAAAAACTGAGGGATTCGTGAATTTTGTGTTAGTTGTTTCTAAAACATAAATGGGACTAATAATGGTAATAACAAAAGCTATGTTTTGCTGAGGATTTACTATGTGCCAGGCACCATGCTAAGCACTTAAAAAGTGTGCAACTTTTCATAATTAATTCCACGTGATATGGGTTCATACATAGATGAGAAAATCAAGGTTCAGTCATTTCACAACTCTGTAAAAAGTAATATGGGTAGTAAGTAGCCAAACTTACATGTGGGATTCTGAAGACTGATATGCCATTCTTATGCTTAGACATCTGCTAATCAGGGAGGGTCTGTCAGCTTTCAGCATCCAAGTCTACACGTGCAGCCCAAAAGACCCTTCACCTGCTTTTTTTATATTTCTGATAAAAACAAGTCAAAATAGCTCATCACCACCTCCTCCAAATAAATATCAAATTTTTTCGAAATACATGATAAACCACCTTTTCCCTTATACAATCTATGCCTGGCTCTTTGAAAACTTTTCATATTATGAAGACCTGGAAATCAAATAGCTCACATCAAACTCATATAGTGATTATTATCTGAAAGCAATGTGTAAGTGAAAAATTCCAAAACATGGAGAATAAATTGAGACATCCATAAAACTGGACCTTAGAAAATCTCATGATTTTTTTTTCCTCATTGAGTTTATCGGTACATTTTAGGGATACAGTACAGTGACATTCATCATTGGGATCTGGTACCTTTACATGACAGGTCTTGGTTCTCATCTGATTTTTATACAAGGCCTACTGTGTTGTTTGCCTTTAATGATGAATGTCAAAATGATTTTCACATCAATTCATTGATAAACACACAATAGAATGAATGCATTTAATACCTCTTCCATGTTTTTGATAAATGTCCTGCCCCCATCATATTTCTCCCTATTATATATCTTGCACTCAAGCTGCCTTCATCATCTGTTAATGAGTTGAATATTTGTGTACTTAATGGCCTTTTCATCATGTCAATCTACTTTGGGGACAGTATGTTGAGGACTGGCAAAGGCTGTATGGGTCTCATTGGCTGGATTTATACCACTGACCCAGCTCTACTGTGGAAACTTTGGCACTCATTCAATTTTTCAGAGCTTCTGTCCATATCTCTACTGCATGGATGATAAGAGCACCTCCAGGATTAATGTAATAAACTCAGCATAGTGATTGGCACATTTAACATGGCAGCACCTTAAGGCAAACCATTAGCAATCCAAACTTCCTAACCTCTCCTTAACTCTCAGTTGGTCTCCTTAACTCTGTAGTACTTATGCTCCTTAAAGTTATAATTATCTGAAACCATCTCATCCTTGCCTTTTTAACATAAAGTAAGCCTATTTATGGCAATAGTGGTGTGCTACATTAGCTATCCAAATCTGTGGGTCTTTGCATTTCTTGTACACCATTGAAAATCCCTAAATACAAGAATATGTATCCAGTTTAAGCACACAAACACACACATGCACTCACAAACACACAGAATATGAACTCAAGGAACTTCTTCTTTCTTCTGTGTAAAATACTAAAATTTCTTATTCAAGATTTGAGAAAATATAATTTACACATTAGAAGCTTAGGTCGGATATGATTAATAAGATGTTCTAAAGTCTTATCTTGACAACAGGTCAGTGAGCATATATTTCACTCATAATATTACATTGCACGTAAGAAGCACAAATCTGTAGTCTTCCACACAACCATAAACACTTCCAGAATTAGCAGGAAAACAAACAACGACTAGCAGATAACAGATGTGCTCTTTCAGGTATTATCCTCTAAGGCGCACGAGACACCTCATGGATATAGGAGACATAATACAGTGTTTGCCTCAGCTGGGGTGGAAAGTGGGTAATCCCCACAAAGTACTGGGTGCTGGGCCTGGTTTATGGTAGGAGATTAGCTTTCATTATACCACAGGGTCACAGGGTACTGCTGCCAGCTGCCAAGTGAGCTGTTTTACCTCTCTAGCTCTTGATTTCACTTACTACCAATGAATCGATTTTTTCACTAGTCCAAAACCAGATCAGGTGGGGGTGGAGGGAAGACTACAGAGCTCAGAAACCACTGTACAAATCAAGGAAATTCAAATGTTCTGATGGACAAGTCA
The DNA here is from genome assembly GCF_012274545.1 of Fukomys damarensis. NCBI lineage: Eukaryota > Metazoa > Chordata > Mammalia > Rodentia > Bathyergidae > Fukomys > Fukomys damarensis. Next base: position 35,947,292 of record NW_022900932.1, read on the forward strand.
CACTGAAGGAGAGGCGCAGTGCACTTCACTCAGCCTGTCCCATTGACAGGTTCAGCCAGAATAAGCTGCAAGAGTAGATATAGATGCAGTAGACAGACCCACATTAGCACCAGAAATGACTGGAGATCAGGTTCGCACTAGACTTTCCTAGGGCTTCACCGCAGGTCAATACCTAAGGGTCAAGAGGAGAAGAATCACCTGCAAGGGAGACAGTCTGGTTAAGAAAGATAAAAGGAGGCTATTTTTTCAGTGAGCAAATAGCATTGCATAAGATTTCTAGAGGGCTTGTTTAATGTTTCTAAGCAAGATTCATTCTTGACCAAGAAGGTACAAGTAAAATTCCAAAGCATCCACTAGGAGGTTGGGTTACTAATTGTTTGCCTTAAGGTGCAGGGAAAATTATTTCATCTCTTTGAGAAGTTAACTTTATTTTGAAAGATGACACCTTTAATACTCTGTATATTTTAGGATTCTACTGAAATACTGTTAACACGAAAATGCTGGCACATATAGGTTGAGACATAAGATATCGGGTGTGGGACAGAGGGGTACTGAGTTAAATTGGAAAATTCTCTTTAAACACAGTGTTTGTTTTTATGAACTATGTTTATTAGATTTTAAATTAAGATCCAGAATGGATTTTTCTTAAATCATTTTTCTCCCAACATTTCATTTGACTTTTTATGTTTGGTGAAATACGTCAATCTGGTCCGTGAATCCTTTTTATTCCCTGTTACACCACTGAGAATCCCAAGAAAATATGTGCCCAATTAGAGAAATACAGTGTAATGACTATCAAGTCTTTTGTTAATCTCACCAAACGTTTCCATTTTAGACCCTGAGATAAGAGCAACAAGTGCAACTGCAAACCTACAAATTAGTTTCTTTAAAAACTATAGTAGTACACAAGATCCTAATGGGATAATTAACAATGTGAAATAGGAAGAAAAGGACTGAAGGTGTAGGGGAAGTGGGAAGGGTAGGGGTAAGGGAATAAGGGTAAGGAAAAAAATATGAGAAAACGAAAAAATGTAAATAAAGTTTTTGTAAATAGGGAAGGGAGAGGGGGTGAAGGGAGGGCAGGGATAAGGGGAAAAAATGAGAACCAGGACCTGTCATGTGAAGGTACAAGATCCCAGTAATGAGTGTAACTGTATTGTATACCTAGAATGTACCAATAAACTCAATTTTTAAAAAAAGCAGTGACAAACTATCACAGTTTCCATAACAATGGCATCATCATTTTTTCCCTAAGGGGATTATTGTCTACCTGGTCATCCAATAGCCCCTGTCTTACTCCCAAGCAACTCACTCATGAAATCATGATTCATAAAAGTATCAAGTGCCCTGGGGACTGAAAAGTTTGTAGTATCTCTTCTTAGGGAGAACACTGTCAATTATTTATTGCGCCCTAACATCAAACTTCTATTCTCCAAGCTTCTTTATTGGTAAAAGTTCTAGTTTTATTCAGGAATCCGCCCTTCAGCATGACCCATGATGCCCTCAGCCCGGTTCTGCCATAGACATTCGATGTGTTGTCACTTCCCTGGTGACTCATTGATTCATGGCTGCACCCACGTTTCTAAATTGCCTTGGTGATAGAAAAAAAAGCTGCTTTCTCCCTCTTTCCTGAGCAGGGTCACATGTGGCCTGAGTGGTCACTGGTAATCATCTGTGACCATGAAAATAACCAGAGGCAGGATATGCCAATGCTTAGAAAGCTGAAAAAAACCGAAAACCCAAAACTGTGTCCTTGGCAACATTACTGAGCTGCTGACTGTACCAAGCTTTGAAGTCCACTCCATCTCTAGAAAATAAAATTTGTTACTGAATAAGAAGGTTGGAGCAAGGACATTTCTCTGTTACTTTTAGTGAAAAGTATCCCCTGGTTTCACTAGAAGAATAGATTGCAGAAGAGCCCTACAAAGTCTGCATTCAATTTAAGAGAGCAGCAGGCAGGCAGGCTGGATGTGGTCAAGTAGTATTTTACTTCCATGAACTATTATGTACTTCATTTTAACTAGAAAATATCAGCTAAAAAAATAAAATATATTTTACAGGCATCAAAATCAGTGAAGTTAGACTCACGTAAAAAATACCATTTTGAAGACTAGGAAGGTGAATGCCTTTTTGTGATGACCTCTTGAATCATTCTGCCTTTGATTCTGGGTACCTCAACTATGTCTATCTAGTGCTTAAATTAGTAGCTTTGCCACAAAAAGTTACACAAGTCAGTTTAATGTTATTCAAATAGCTTCATTCCCTGAAAGTTTCAATTATGAAACATTTATATTAGCACATGAGATACATTTTCAATTTCTTTATTTAAAAATAGGAACAGCAACTTCTCAGAACTCTTATTGGAGTGTTGGAAACATTAAAACATCATTGTTCCTCAAAGACAAACTGAGATTCATCTTCAATAAAACAAAGCCACAGATTTACTTTTCAAATGAACAACATAGATGCATGTTGTTACTTTACAAAACTATATCTTGTCTTTTTTGACCCATTTTGTTGATCTAAAATCTGATATAAATTGATTAGAATTTCCCAGTGATCACCATTTAATGTATCAGAATTCAGCTTTCCTTTGCCAGATTAATTTTCACCGAATGAAATCTTGTACTAAAGTGACAGCTACTAGAAATACATACTCTGAACTTACAGTGATAAAATGATCAAGTAGCAGCTTATAACATTAACTGTATTTCCAGGCAAGTAAAACAGAACAGAGACTCAAGAACCTTGAAATTCATACGTAAGACATTCAAGTAATCTCTACCATGATGGTCTGCAAAAAAAATCCATAACTTTCCTGGTGAGATTCAGGCCAAGATCTAGAATTCATAGTCAATCAAACTTCTGAAACACCTGTAGAATGGCCTTTGTCATACTCTATTATAATTGCCTATTTTCCTGTTTCTCTCATTGGTTCCTTCATTCCTTAAGAGTGTCTGTACAAAGTACATGTTCAATAAATGAATTAAAACCAAACAATTAAAAAATCTAGGATTTTATAATTCCTAAAAGCTATTATCAAGAGTAAAGCTATTTCCTTTCCTTGCCTGATTATTATTGTTTATTTGTTCCAAATAAGTCTTGGACTTTCAGACTGGCTTCCTCAAGATCATTGATAACATCAAAGGCGATTACTTTTTGCTCAAAAAGGTTCTTGGAAACATATATCTTGTAGTTCTTTAGGCCAGGATTACATTAACTGAGCACAGTAATGTGCAACCCACAGCGCTCAGAAATCCTGATTAACAGTAACATATTACTGATTAACAAAAAATTGGCAACAAAGTAGTCATTACTAGAAGACAGAGTTTTATAGGCAATACTTTTTAAAAACAAAAGGTCCTTGTAGTAGAATGTATTATTAAAAGATTTGAAATGACTAGAGTTTGCTATAAAGTTAGAAAAAAATGTACAAATAGGATAGTTTAATGTCACTTTTATTTGAAAACTTCATATTCTAAGACTTTGTATATTTTAAATTTTCATTAGATCTAGCTCTCCAGTTATATGCCAGAAAGAACTGCTAATTATTATTGTTTTTTAAATCATCAACAGAAACCCTTGGAGAGGTAAACTAATTAGTGCACCTATTAGTCTGTAGCAAATTATGAAAATAAAAAAAACTAGACTTGTTATTTGTGTGTAAATATACATTTATAAGCAAGTTGAAGATATCCCACAAGCAAGCCGAGGATATTTTATTGTGCATGAATTTTGTAGATCGATTAGTGTGAAATGTAATTTACACTAATTCATCAGGGGCAAAGGGAGTGTGCAATTACTGTGACTCATTAATTTAGCATTTTCTAGTAAATTCACAGGTTGAATATTTTTTCCAATGGTAAAAATAGTCACTTGTCATAGGAAGGAAGAATATCTAAGCTGTAACATCATGAACCTCTTCAAATTCTCAATTTATACAATACTTTAAAGATCATAAAAAGGATAAATGAGGACAGCTTGTACTTAACATTACTTACTAGATCTCTCTCTAGTAAGAAGTCCTCTGTACTGTCATCTTATAAATTACCATTCACATGCTTTTAGCTCTAATTGACCATGCCAGAATCATCACCTAGATAGAGCAATTGAGATCTGGGGAGTTTTCCATTGTACCTGAGTAAAATTCTAATATTCAAACCCCGAGTGGGCCCATAGGAGTGAAAAGTTCAGACCAAAGAGCAGCAAGTTCAAGAAATACAAAAGTATTGCTAGCATACATTATCTAGGCTTTTCTTTTAGTGCAGGAAAATCTCCACTAGCTGATTTGCATTGAGCTGCTACATATTATAGAAGGATACATGTACCTAGCTGCTCAGAATGGTCACTGTACTCATATTAGCCACTGGTATTACAAAAACCTGAGTGGACAATAGGAATGATTCCCTTCCTTTGGAGTTTGAGCTTGAACCGTAGATACAGAGGACCAAGTCAGATGATAGTAGGGACTAAGGAAAGTAGACACGCAGGAAAGAGTACAGACCATGTGACTAACAACCCATTTTGCTGAAAAAGATTCTGTTCATGAGCAAGTAAAACAGTAACACGAACCAGGCAAGTAATCCCAGCACTCTGAAAGGCTGAGGTAGAAGGTTTGCAAATTCAAGCCAAGCTTGGGCAACTTGGAGAAACCCTGTTACTAAATTAAAAAATTGAAAAAAAAATGGCTGGAGATCTAACTTAGTGTGAAGGTTCTAGATTTAGTAGCACACACACACACGCACACACACACACGCATGCACACACACACAAAGAGGTAACAGGTACCTCATGCAGCTATCGATTTTGGACAAACATCCAACTAGCAAACAAGTTCAATCTCTGCTTTTCCTGTGACGTCCAGTTTAGCCCACACCCCTAGATTCTTTCACAGTGTGGCCACAAAATAATATTTATTGGCATATTTTCCATGAATAAGCCCTTCTCAACTTTTAATCAAAGGATTTAATGTTACTATAACCCCCCAAAAAAACCTAATAAATACAGACACCCAAAGAAAAAGCCCAGAACACTTATTGTTCTTCATCTTTTACAGAACATAACGTTTCTTACTTTAGAGCAAAAAGCAAGTATAATCTGTGATATTTCTCTGTACAAAGAGTTGAAAAGAATTGAAGTACTTCTTTTAATCTCTTAAAACCTATTTAGGATTGTTTTTCCAATCCTAAAATGATAATTCCCTTGTAAGTCAGGTTGAACACAACTACCTCTATCATATACCTCTATGAAGACTCAACCCCCATCTCTTAAGGCTGCCCATCCTACAAACTGGTGATCTCACCTTACTCCAAGTAAGATGAGGTTAAACTATCATGTCTGGATTTATGATTTAATCAGAAGGCCTCTAGGCTAAAAAAACATGTCATATTCTCTCTTGTTGGTCTCCAGTGCTCTACAATCAGCCCGTGGTGATTTCTTGTTCCTGTAAGTCACCCTTTACAGTTCTCTACTGAACACCAAGTGCCAGAAGGAGAAATGTACTACATTAAATCAGTTGTGACTCTTAACACACTATGAAATGAATCGTAGACACACTTTCCATTGTGAGATTTAAGGGCAGATATATCAATGCCTATCCATGACACTGTGTAGGAAAGGCAGGGCAAGCAGGATAGCGCTGAGGTGTCAGGCATAGCAGGAGACCCACCCAGAGGCCCAGAGGAAAGGCCCTGCCAAACAGCAAGCTTCACCTCTATGTACTTTGCCTTTGCTCTGCTGAAGGATGTTAATCAGAATAACAAAAACCTTCTGTTGACTTTTACAAAATTAAATCTCAAAAAAAAAACCTGGCTTCATTTTTCTAATACATGCCAGCGAAAATAAATATTTAAGAAAACTATTCATTGAAATGTACCCTCTTTAAAAAAAAAAAACTAAGTGATATACTGTCCATAAACATCGCTTGAAATACATCTTTTTCTCCCCCAATCACTTTTTTAAAAAAATCTTTTTACTCCTTTTATTGACTCCAAGTCAATTTAAACGTGAGAAGATGTATTTCAGACTATGCACCATAATGATAAAATATAGATACTTTATAGAAACTAGTCCAGTTTCCCAGCAAGTGCGTGGAGCAGAGGCTCTTTGGATAAATGGATACTTTGAATTAGCTAATGGAAAGAGGTGCTGAGGCAATTTATTTTCCTTCATAAACTGCATGTAGGTTTACATGAGATTTAAAGTCAAGTATGGGAACTTTGGTTCTTAACTTTCCTGATATGAATAAAGCAAATGTCTTACTCTATCACATCCAATTTTTACACTTTTCAGGCATATATTTTTCATATGACTTCAGATCTTCACCAAGTTTTTTTTTTTTTAATTGGCTACTATGGCATGGAACTTTATTTCAAAGATAAACCTTTCAGCTATTTTTCCAGCCATCACAATGCAAAGAGATATTCTCTGATGTTAGATAAGTTTAACAAAAAGATGAGAAGTGTACTGGTTTGGCTCAGAAATGATTTGTTGTAGCAATTTCTTTTCCTAGTAGGGTTTTGTACCTGCCTGGTGACCTGAAAGAAACTTTGCAATTCAAATTCAAATGGCTTTTGGTTTTTGCATATTTATATGTGTTTAACATGTATTAACACAGTAGCAAGTACTTTGAAAAGAAATAAACCTTTGGAAACTTGTAGGCATACCATGTGTAAATAAAAATAAAATCTTAACATATATTAAAGAAGAAAAGGGAGATGTTTAAAAAATTGTTAGAAATGAATACGGCAAAGTTAGAACCTTGTTCATCAGTGAAGCACAATAAATTCTGAGAAATAAAGTCACGGGTGGAAGTCATAAACACATGAGAATAGTAGTTCATGCTATCAATGAAAAATTATTAGAAAATCATAGGTTTTTCTCAATCATTTCTTGATATATAAAAATATCCTTAACCTAACATTAAAAAAAAAAATGAAGAGTAATACAACAAGGTGGACAGAACAAACTGGAAAGCATTCCAAAAAGTCAATGGATAATTGCCCCGGAGTAATTCCTCCATAAAATTGCTATAAAGCTGTGCTGCACTAGCACTGAGGCTTTTATTCCATTTAAAAGCAAGTAGAGCATTTCCACCTAATGCTGATGGAAGTGTACATTGGCGAAATCTTTCTGCAAGATAAAAGCCTCAAAACTCAATAAAGTCTTATCTCAGCAAAACTTTCAGAAACTTATCCTTAGGAAATGACCACAGATGACCAGTGATTAAACAAGTAAATACTATTCACAGAGTTTTTTCAACAAGTAAAAAATTGGAAAAAGTTCAAATATTTAACAGGAAGACGTTACTTGTATCATGGTGCTTTCACACATGGAATTCGGAAAGGACACTAGAATAATGGTGCAGAAGAGTATTTAATTACATGAGCAGATACTAATTGTACTTTGGGTAAAAGATCATTTTTAAAAATAGTGTATACCATATGAATTCATTACATTTGAGTGAGTACACACACAAGTATACATATAGAAAAAAGAAGCAAAACATGCTAACAGTTATCTATAGGTGATGGTGCCTTATAGAACTTTCATTTACTCTTTCTTCTAGTTCCTAAATTTGCTATAGTGAAGGTAAATCTATTTGCTTTCTACTAAAAATGAAAATTCCTTAAAATATTAAAAGTCAAGAAAAAAGCTGGACACCAGAGAAAAGTTGCTAATTGCATTATTTCTGAAATAAATATTATAAGATGAATAGTGCTTTATCTATCTCACCTATCTCTGGAATATAAATATTTTTGTACTTTCCTGAACTTCTCTAGGTAAGAATTTAAAATACACAGCTTCCCTACTATGAAAGACATGATGTTCCAAAGTCATAAGTCAAATTTACAGTATTTGACTACTTGTAGCAAATATTTCGTGAGCTCAAACAATTTGAGCCTTTAAATAAATTAAGTGAAGACTAATGTCAAAGAAATTATAGTTCTTACTCATTTCAAGTGTTAAGGCTTTTGAAGTTAATATATAGAAAATAGAACTTAAAATTAAACTGTAGCAAATTTTAACAATACTTATAGGAACTCCATTCCCTTAATTTAGTACATACTTACATGTGCCAATGAAATAGACCGACACTACTTAGGACTTTCAATATAAGGCCTATTATTAGCTTGGTTATATCTCAAGGCAATCATATTTCATCCTGAAAATTTTCGGTTATTCTCCAGGCCAAACTTAGCATTGCTCTAGATATTCTTTGTGGGTCAGACTGTAAAAATCATTTGACAAAAGAGGATAGGAAGCAAAATCTGTACTCGGTTAAATATTTCAACCGCACATCATATTTCTGATGACACATCCAACTTAATCATAGCATCACCAGCTTGGCATCCCAAAGATCCTTCAGACTTTTTCTGAAATGATGAAGCTGAACAGGAACAAATGGAAACTTCTTTAAAACAAGAGAAGCAAAATTCTTCACTAGCTGGACTGGCTAGCTTCACTGACAATGAATATGCAAGCACCTCATTATACACAATGCCTAGAGGTTTTGCTGGCTGGGCATTCAGGAACAATTACTTTCTCTAGTCCCTGACTGATGCAGTTAAAAGGACAGTTAGTTCAGAAGCAGCAACTTCTTCCTTCCCACAGACCCCTGTTTCCATGAAGCCAACCATTGGCCTAGAAACCTACGTTTAGTTGTTTGTTTTTGTTTTTTTCAGCTAAGCTTGTTTGCTTTTGCTAAGATCTGTCAACCTGTGTAAATACATATTTACTACTGCTTCGAAGATTCTGTTTTTTTCCTGTACACAAGTCAGCATCATAAGGGTTATTTTGCTTTACAATATTGAAAGCAATGGCGTCTCTGTCAGTAAAATGGCAGAGAAATCTGGGTGAGGTACGCCTATGGTGGCAACAGTTGCAGAATGACATCAGTGTTAGGAATTTCGAGGCTTGTGGGCCTAGTGCACGTGGAGGCCACAATCAATCAACATGGTGCGCCCAAGTGGCTGGGGAGGATGTGACAGCTTCCTGGGTTTCCTCCTTGTCCCATCACAAGCTAGAGAGTCTCTGCTTCTGCACCAGAATTTAATATAATTTGGAAGAAACTTCTTAATTCAATTATGCTGTAATTTCTCTGGGAATGAGGATTAAGTAGTCTAACTTTCCTTCCTAGTATTTATTTCAAACATATCTTGACTACTTTATGGATTAAATCTGGGAAATCTAACCACAGTTTATAACGTTATTTCTGTGGATAAATGAGCATAATTTTCCAAGTAACTAGCTTTGACAAATGAATTATTGGAAAATATCCATTCATAAAGAGGCCTTCACCCACACATTGTGTGACCAGCCATGGTTCTAGGCATATATTAAATACTCAGTTACACTTGTTGAATGACGCTGAATTCAGTAGAACTCAGATGCTGCTTTGAAGTAAGGTGACATCTCTATAATTCTAGAGAAATTTATCTTTTCCACTTTCTCATTCTAGTTTCCAAGTCGTCTCAGGTCAAATCCTGACTTCTACTAAAAAGTACCCAGTTCATTCAGAGTTTTCATTCTGTTTTAGAAGATCAAGGAATAAAAGAATAGATCAGAAGTTAACATGCTATCTACGGAAAAAGGTAAGCACATCTAATGCATAAGTCTGTCAGGGGAAGTTGGGCATTGTTATCAATGGAAACCAGGACTGGTTAGAGATGACTGGGTGAGAGAGGGGTAAGAAGGACCCACAGAAAGACGGCATTAAGACCAGCGTGGTCAGGAAGAGGGCCTCTTTACCCTTTTCTTGCTCCTTTTTTTGTTTGTTTGTTTCTTGCTTGTGCATGCGCGCGCGCGCACGTGTGTGTGTGTGTGTGTGTGTGTGTGTGTATGTGTGTTTATATGGTGTCTCTGCCAAGACAATTGTTACTGTAGAAATAAGATAATTGATTACCATTAGTTGACAGTTCTATCAATTTTTATTTTTGGACTGTTCTTAAGATAAAGTGGGAATAATTCAAAAAATATCTCTGCTTTTGTGTGTTGCACAGGTTTGCGTGTTTCGTGAGCTCCTATGGCGAGAGATGGCCTTGCAAAGCTGTCTAATCCAATGCTACTCAAAGTGAGGTTCATGACTATCAACATTAATATCGACTTCGAACTTATCAGAAATGTAGCCCTGACCTTCTGAATCGGAAATAGTGGAGGTGGCACCAGGGAGTATGGATTTTAAATATGAAACTACTAACAAGCCTACTAAAGCTTGAGAATTACTGTTCTAGTTTACTCCATGACCTTGCTCCTTGCCTTTCCTAAGAAGTGTCTCATAAATTCCACATAATCTTCCTGGTAGCCAATTTAATTTTTTAATCCTAGGTGAGCTTGGTCCTTTCACATCTACAGAGATCATGGGGATAATTTATCATTCTGCAATGTTTCTGATGTTTATTATAAGAGGATTTCCGAAGATTTATTCACTTAACTTCTATTCATAGCACCAGAAATTACTTGATGATTTTTTAAAAGTTAAAAATAACTTGCTGATAAGATAAAGAGTGCTATTTAAATTTTAGTCAGGGATTCTGGTCTAAAATAGTAAAGGAAGTATTTTAGTACAGATATCTAAAAATCACATAAAAACTTTAACAACCTAAATAAATATTTTGGCAATGCTTTAGAAACATTTTAAAATTCAGTTTTGTTTAGATTCTTAGATTCTTAGTTTCCTTTCATAGAAGGAACAAAAAAATAACAGAAGGTGGCAATATATAAAGAGGGCAAATGCAATAAAAAATTGACTAACAGTGATGGGCTAAAATCTTATAAATCTGGATGGAGGTTTTAAACTTTGAGAAGATTAAGAAACTTTCAGGAAATGATTCTTTTCCTATCCCCAAGCACTCACACTTTGTTTCAAAAATGCATCTTCTCATTCTTCCTTCCACAGGAAGAAAACATCTGGGCAACATGGGTGTGTGAAAGGCTGCTGTATACCACTTGGTCACCCAATTCCAAGGCCTCTACTTTCGTTCAGTTAGGGTCACATTAGTCTTCTAATGAAGTTCCCATCTGAGCTGCTTTAATCCCTCTATTGTTTCTGTGCAAGCAAAAACAGCTCCTAGTTTCCTTATATAAACTCTGTTAATGCAGCAAATTCCAGAGATTGTGGGAGTCCACAGTAGACCTAGCTGGATAAAAGTTGGCCTTGGAAACTGGTGATTAGAACTGGTTTGGGGGAAGCAAAAGTTTGATTTAGCTGAAAGGAGGGTTATGGAAGAGGAGGTGGAGGAGGGAGGCTGCTAGACACACAATAGCACAAGGAATGTTTGAAAGAAAGCATTTCTGTTTCAGATGTCATAAATTACTGATCATTCTTTCATTCTTCATGATAAATGTTTATTGAGTGTCTGCCCTATCCCAGGTTTCTGACTCTTTTCTTAAATGGTCTACAGTCTAGATGGGGGAGAAAATTAACTTTACCATACAGGAGCACACAACTTAGGCATCTGATTTGGACTTGGTAAAGGAGAGAGATACCTTTCCAGGGAAAATGATGGTTTACTTAAAATCCAAATGATAGTGAGAGGGACCATCCAAGTAAAAATTGTGTGTGTGTGTGTGTGTGTGTGTGTGTGTGTGTGTGTGTATGAGATGCTCTTTAAACCTAAAGACAAGCATGAGAGGAGGATGAAGGTCAGAGAAAACACCTCAGGTTCTATCATAAGGAAAACCTAAAGCAGTGATGACCTTTGGTAGTGGGGGAGGAAGGGAAACAACTGGTTGGTTTATTTTGAAAAATAACCCTGGGTGCAATCTGCAGATTTGAGCAGGGCAGAGCCTAGTTAGGGAACTGATACTATGGAGCAGGCGCAAAGTGACAAGAGTAAGGAGAATGAAGCAAAGAAAAGGGTGTGTAAGGAAGGGCCAGTTGAAGGACTGACCATCTTGTAAGACCAAGCTGTGATCTCTATTCCAGCTGCAACATCCCAAACATTGGTTACTGGAAGCATGTTCTGAAACGTTTGAGAAGCATGGACTCTGCTTCTATCTCAGCACTATTTTGATTTCAGAAGCCGAAAGAGAAAACCTGAAATGTTCTATACAAAAAAAATTTTCTTTTTTGCAAGTGCTGGGAGGAACCCCGAGTACTCCATCACTGAGCTACATGCCAGTGAGGAATGACTACCTTCCTATGTCCCAGATTATCAATGTGCACTGGGTTGTTTACCCTATAGAGGAATAGAATAATAGCACTTAGAAATTACACAAGTTTGAAATTTCAAGTTTACCATTTTCATGCTATGTGACCTTAGGAAACTCCCTATACTCCTCGGGACCTTACTTTCTTCATCTAAAACAAAGGATGATATAATGATAGTACCAATATCACAGTTATATTGTACAGACTACTGCGTTAATTCATAAAGTGCTTGGAAAAGTACCTGATATATAGTAAGCACCAAATGTGAGCTATTTCTATCGCCTTTCATAGCCATTAATAAAACCAGTAGTCGGAGTTTGAGAGAGAGATTCTAAATCACAATGAGTAGCTAATCAGAGTGGGAATGAAGTCTAAATTATCTTGAAATCTCAGTGTATCGATTTAGTGGTAGAAACATTAGGTCAAGTGTAGCTAGAAATTCTCCCCCTCCACGTAAAAAGTTTTTCTAGAGTCACTGGTTTTACTTTATTTTTATAAATAGCAACTAACTTTGTGACTTTTAAAGTCCTCCTATAAGTAGATTTTCCCTCTAATCAAAACTTCCCATTCCCACATTTCATTTTAATCTAAATTTTGTCTTTTGAATTATATTTATTACAGCCAAAGTAAATTTTACTGAAAGTCTTATCTTTTAAACTCTCTTCAGTGTGACACACAATTTTTGGTAGGAAATTTGAATAGGTTGCTACTGGGGTCTTGCACTAAACTCTGTAAGGAATACCCTGGGTTTCTTTCCTTGCTGAAGTTGGGAATACCACAGATATACTTGCTATCACAGGCTCCTGTGAATTTAGCATCTCCCTCTACTGCCAGTTAAGTAGAATGTTTTTGGAATCTCACCCCCCCCAAAAGCCCCACAAACATTTCAAAGCATTTTAAGATTGAATTGGAAAACAGAAAGCATATTAAAAATCTCCAAATGCACACCAGACCTGTCTCCATACTTGTTTGTTAACTATACTTAACGGGTTTAAAGGATATCCATCCATTGATGAGGTAAGCCTTCCTTTCATTAATATTTCATGCACAAAGTGTTTACCACAGGAATATTCATTTCTGGACATGATTGCACTTATCAGAGCATGTTGATCAGAATGGGTGTTCAGTAAATATTTGTTAGTGATTATAATTACAAGTCATGACAACCATGACCTTTTTGTAGTTCCTGTGTAGGATTGTATTTTGAAAGCACCCACGAAGTCTCACTGACAATCTAAAGGTACATTAAAATCACCCAGCTCAAAAAATAGTTCCTAATTATTTATTTAAACATTTCGGTCTTTTGTTTTACTTTTAGTTCACCTAGAAATTCAATCATTGATGGATGCAGGTTATGTTTCTCTAGGTTCACTATTAAAAATTTTCTTCTAGCATCAAGTATATTATTCATTCTGATTTTTAAATATTCATGCAATGATTTAGAGTACAGATAACTATTTTTATGAACAAAACAATAAATGAAAGATGAACACATTTATAAGAGAGCAGGAAAGCTTACCAAGTATATTATGATTCAAAATGTTTATTTTTTTCTTAATTTCCATGCACTGACTCCAACTAGCGAAGAAAGGCAAGTTTTGAATTTATACAGAAGATATCAAATATATAAGTTATTATGGTTAGTAACTTAATCTACACCCCAAAAATAAAGCACTTAGATATTCTTCTAATTCACATAAAAGTCAGGAGAATCTTGTGTTTTATGATTTTAAAATAAATCCTTATTTTTGTTTTACTCGTCAATCTCTTCTTACTCATGTATCAGAAAAGTAAAAAATTACTATTTTGTTAAAGGCAAAGCTTGCAAACTGAAACTGAATCTTACATATTCTCTGGAGAAATTACTTGGACATTTCTTTTCTATTAATTTGATAATTGCAGGATATTAATAAAGAGAATTTACTTCATAACTGATGTACTCATGTCCCTGGAACCTATTTACCCTCATTTCTCATAATCTTCAGAAATACGTGTCTGGAAAAATGTAAGAAGTCATAGCAATGCCAGACCTCAGCTCCAGACTCATGTTGATAAAGCAGTAACTCCATTATCTATTAAGGGCTGTCACTTCAAAAATATTCAAGTTGACTTGAAAACCAAAATTAGGTCAGTAGCTGCATTTAAACCTCTACCAGTTTTCTCAAATAATTTAAAGTCTGAATAGTAAAATAAATTGAAAATTTACAGACTATTACATTTCATATAAAAATCTTTAATAGAAACACATCATCGTAAGTCTTTCATCTGCTCTGGGTCTTATATTATTAGGCAATTTCAGGGACTGGGTTGCAGGCTGCAAATATCTTCTACAAAGGTGGGCAACTCTGAAACATAACACAAGAGTAGGAACCAGCAGCTTTCACAGGTTACCGGGCACCTCCTTACTATTGGCAAACTGTATTCCCTTTCTTTCTTGTTTAAAATTGAAAAAAAATATTTTCCCAGCATTATAGACCCATTGTACAAAACAGAAAAGCAATTTTAATAATAATTACTGGTCTGGAGATGTGTCACAGTGGTAGAACAACTGCTTGGCATACATAAAGCCCTGAGTTTGTTGTTGTTCTTGTTCTTTTGTTTTTTTGAGACAGGGTCTCACTATGTAGTTGAGACAGTCCTGGAACTCATTGTGTAGCCCAGGCTGGTGTTGAATTCACAGCAATCCTCCTGCCTCAGCCTCCCGAGTGCTGGGATTACAGGCGTGAGCCACCACGCCCAGCAATAAAGCTCTGAGTTTGATCTTCAGTGCTGCAAATTTAATTAATTAATTAATTAATGCAACAAGAAACGTAGTATTTACAGAGGGCAAACTATAACCCTGGTGTTGTTTTAAGTGTTGTAGTAACTTTAATGTACATCTTAATCTATTGTAGTTATTATTCCCATTTTACAGATGAAAAAAATTAGGATTAGGGGAATTAAGGGATTTACTCTAAATTCTTAGCAGCAATTATTAGAGATAGAATTTGAACCTAGTTCATCTAATTCGAGATTACTGGTGACAGGATTCTTACAAAATATTTTGAGGTTTTGAAGTTTACATGTCACTCCACCAATTAGAATCTTCCTGATGATAAATAAAATAGGATTTGGGGGTGGGTTTTTTTTGGGGGGTGGTATCATCTATTTTTCCATATGTAAGTGAATATAAAAACACTGTCTATTATTTAGTTTTTATACAGGTTACATGAGATAAGTTATATAAACTGTTTCCATCAATGCCTAGTACTTGGTATTTGTTCAATGAATAATATCAATAATAGCATCGAGTTATGAAGAACAGTGTAAGGAGAAATTAACTTCTGTGAAGATGACTTTCAAGAAATAAAAAAGAAACATATTTTTAATTGCTAATGTGAAATTGGATGGAAAGGTCCAATGGGGGTAGGGGAATTGGGAGGGGTAGGGGAAAGGAAAATAATATGAGAAAAGAAAAAAATGGAAACAAAACCTTTCCAAATAGGGAGGGGTGGAGGGGGTGAAGGGAGGGCTGGGGAATGGGGTAAAAATAAGCACCCAGATACATCATGTAGAGGTACAAATTCTCATGATGAATTATTGTATACCTAAAATGTAGTAATAAAAGCATTTAAGGAGAAAAAAAGAAAAATAGTCTTTAAAAAATTATGTGGTCTTGGATTCTAGCTAATTGCATATTGCGTTGTATATGATGTGCTTTGGGGAAATCAAATAATATTTAACATTAGTTTTTAAGTAGTCATCACAGATTTTTTTCTGTAAACCTCTGAATGATTCAATTTGCAAAACACTATATTGATTTAAATTTGATACATGTAAGATTTAACACTTCTGTGCACACAGCCCTCAGAAAATGCTAGAAATTGTGTTATTGATAATACAGGTGTTGATTGTATTATTTTTTTCTTTTCGGTCCTTGGAAGCACTAAAATGCGAGCCAGACAATTGGTTGAAAAGTAAGTTCTTCTACTTGGGGAACCCTAAGCATCAATGTCAGGGACAGACAGTTCTGTTTGACTTTTTACAGTCTGGAGAACAGTCTGTAAAGCTGCAGAAAAAACAGACTGTAAAACTGCAGAAAGAACACGCCAAACTGCAGAAATACTTGCAGATTTACACAAAGGTTAAAGAATGATTGTACTTGTGTAATTCACTCTCTCAGGACAAGTGATGTGGGATTTTCTTTCTCCCCCCGTTTTTTCTTTATCTGTCTTTTTTTTTTTTTCATTGACTATAGATTCTTTCAGTAACAGAAATGCACAGTGGCTGTCAGCAGTCTCGTGACTGACAAGCAAAACCCAGAGAGTCTCCTTTCCAGTTGAGCTTATCTCTAGAAAAAGAATTCCTCAGCTGGGAGCAGGAAGGTTGTACTTGGACAGCCCTGAACTGCACCACAGCAGGGCTTCTCATGGCTCTTCAGGACTTGAAATGAGGCTTTTCCTACTGAGGAGCTATATATGGAAAATACAAAGAATTTATAAGAAAAAACAGAATTTGATGTGATGCGAGATTTTCTATGACTCACCATCTGTGGTTTACTAGCACAGTTACTGCATAACTATGGTATGATTAGTCTCCTTGGAGTCTAAAAAGGGAATTCATTTCACCAACTTTACAGATAATAATAAGGATGGATAATAGGGCTGGCTTCCATGTGCCAGCCACTGTGCAAAGCATGTTTCATTCATTATCTCCTTTAACTCACTCTATAAAAAGTCACACTATTAACTCCTTTTATAGATATCTGGGCTGGCTGAGCTATGGAGGATCTAAGTAACTTGTTTTAAGATTTCACAGCTGAAGCCTACATTATGTAAAGGGAACTGTCTGATTTCAAAGGCCAGGCTGATGCTAACTTTTATTTCTAAAGCTCCCTAATGAATCATTTGAGGATAAGCGGTGAATTGCACCATATATACAAAAATAAACAAAATACTTTAAAAAAATTCCTCTAAATCTCTGTGGAGTAAAAGCATATCCTCTTTCATATAAAAAGTTCTTCTAATACATTTGACCTCATCTGCTTTCCAGAAAATGTAGTCAAGTCGTGAACAAGATGAAGTGTTTTCTTCCATTACTGAACGTCAAAATTTGGGTCAAATTATACCTGCAGGTATGTAGAATACAATTACATTTGATTTATTGCTAAATCACTTATGTCAGGAACTGAACCTGTTAGAGGAACAAAATTAATGCCGAAGTATTTAAGGATACAATGTTGAGATATAAAATATATCTTCCTTTTGTTTTATTTCTGAAGCTATTTATATGCTTTCCAAAGGAGCAATTGTCTTTTTTCAACTTTGGCAAAATGTACAAAGCTGCGGTTATCTGGACACTTATTTTGCTTTAGGAGAGGAGAGTGATTAGGGACAGAGTCAATGAATTTTGGTAGACAGATGCCTGGGAGATAAATCCTAGAATGATACTTGAATTCTGTCCTCAGCCATAAGCTTCTAAAAAGTGGATATCGTCTGAGAACTGAGAGTAAAGAATCCCTTTTCTGTTCAGTTTTATGCTTATAAAATAGTGGTGTTAAATTGGCAGCAGTTCACAAAGCAGGAAAAAGGGAAAAATAAGCAAAAACACAAATGAAATCCACCATAAACCCGCAACAGCACAAAGCAGGCCAGAAATTGTTAACTAGGTCAAAGGATTATTTTCCTTTCTTCTGGGGACATATAAAACAGCTCAAAAAATATCATTTCATTTATATGTACATTTGTTCCCTGGAGGGATAGTGGTTCTCATTCGGCAAGAGATAAAACTGAGGCAGAAATGAGCGCATCGACTTGGCCCGAGTCCGTTAACTAGTTCATAATAGCCATTCGAAGCACCCAAAAGCTCCCCAAAGGAGAGCAAATGCAAGGCTGAGAGGACGCAGCCATCTAGGAAGTTTCACAGAGGATAATTCAGAATTCACAGAAATTTAATAGAAAGCAATTTTGAGACTATTTTAAC
Organism: Fukomys damarensis; assembly: GCF_012274545.1. Classification (NCBI taxonomy): domain Eukaryota; kingdom Metazoa; phylum Chordata; class Mammalia; order Rodentia; family Bathyergidae; genus Fukomys; species Fukomys damarensis. The sequence continues at coordinate 35,965,404 of NW_022900932.1, forward strand.
AAAGATTGTCCCAAATTTCCATGGTGCATGCTTAACGAAATGAAATTGCAAGGAGCATCTTCTGAGTAGCCAGCTTTTCCATTTCACAGACTATTACAGAAATTAACTGTTGTGGGAAATGATCTGCCTTCACCAAAGTTAAAGCACATCAATAATTTGGGAGTTCTTTCAGAGAAAGATCAGAAGAAATTTAAGCTCAGGTTATAAGCAGTTTGTCAGGATGGCCTCTCATTTAAAACACGTCAAAGTAAACAAAGCCAGCCCACCTTTATTTGATCCTCTGCAGTTTTTCTATAGCATTGACTGTCTTTATCATATACTAATTCTAATTCTTGTTCTTGTGTAATTTAAAAAAGCCATCTCTACTGAAGAATTTGTGATACAATGATACTGTTAAATATCCCCTGGGTCACCCTTGGGTTGACACTATGCTAAACGTTGGACATATTTCATCTCATTTAATCTTCACAATAATCCTTTAAAGTAGGCCTATTTAAGAAAGAAAGAATAATAGTTACCAAAACCCATTCCAGGAGAGCGCCTGGTTCATTAGACAGGCTAGATCAGCCACACAGATAGAAAAAGAGGTCAAATCGTGGAGGCCCTGCCACAAGCTGGCCTATGAATCAAGACTGCCGTCTGAAAGGGCTACAGAGACATGAATGGACTGCCAGGTAACAGGGAACTGTAGAAGGGGAGTGAGTGGAGAGCAATGGCGATCTCCAAAGTGGATGCCAGGTGGTCCTGGACCTTTTTCTCTGACTTCCCACATTTGTCGTCTGTCATCCCATCCTTAGAGTCTGGCCTGTCTTGACCGCCATAGTACCCTAGTTCCTTTATGCTTCTGCTCCTTATGTTAGTCGTGACTTTCTCTCTCTACTCCTTCAACATATCCCTAGTTTATTACGTTTAGCATGTTATGCATTTGTAAGTCACATGCACTGAAGGTTCAGCTTGTCTGTATGTAGTTAAAGGGGTGAAATGAACAATGATGAATATGACATAACCCTAACATCCTAGTAAAAATTTAGGGTTAGTTTTTTACCTTAAAAGCAGATATTTGTGAATATTTTTTTCCTGAGTACTAAATTGCTTTTAGTTACTCTCAAGTGACTTTAAAAACATCTGTGGTGTGCAGATCATAACAGGAGGAAGAGCTCTGACAGAATGAAATATATATACAGGTGTGCCTCCTCTACATAAAAGGTGGACCACTATCGGGATGTCCAGTTGGCACTCAGACCTGGGTAAGTAGAACACCGATCCCTGTAATACACACTGGGCAGGAAGCAGGGGGAAGAAATTATGCTGTTGGGGGCAAAAGGGCCTTTGCACACCCATTAAATTACACCCGGCAGGCGGACACCTACCATCTGACCCTGACTGAGGGGAGCACCAGCTCTTCCACCTGGGGCTCCAGAATGTGTGTGGGAAGATGCCCTGGCTGTCAGCTAGAGCCAGGAGTTCATTTTATGTGCCCAGCTCAAAAGCTGTTTCACTATCCATTCATTCTTGTACCATGTCCCGAGCCTCACCCAAAATAAAAAGCCCATGTATGAGTTGGCAACTGCTGCTTAAAGTTTTCTATAAAAAGCCTCCCAAAGGAGTTCTGAAATGTATTAGTATTTGAGTTTAGAATGTCTTGAACTCCAAAGCACTAGAAATAATATCATTATCACAATTTGTTTTCATCCCACTTCATCTATAAAGAAAACAAAACATCCCCTGCATTATCTAACAATTTATAGCTCTATGAAGCTATAAAACCACATATTGGTCAACTTTAAGACTATAAACATAGTTTTCATTTGACTCATCATAATTAGTTCTTTTTCATCAAGCATTAAAGCAGTATCTCCTACAATAGCTCTCAGACTACGCATACTTCACCCAAGGGGACTCTTAATGAAGTTCCTAAACATAAACTGTTTTAGATTTTCTTGTGTGCATTTAAAATGAAATAAACTCAAAAGGTCATTGTAAACAGACAATTTCTAGTCCATCCCTCTGCTCTGCAAACCATAAGGGTCCTGTAAACAATACTCAAGACACTATAATATTCATGCATTTACAGTTCTGAAGTCAAGGCAACTAAATTCTATGATACACCACTGTGACTTGCTAGCAGATCAGTGATAATTGTTTCTTCTTTTGTCTCTTCTTAGGAAACCTAAAGGAATTACTCACTCATCTTCTCCAATTAAAGAGAGTTCATTTATTTGGATATTATTTTAAAAGAAGATGTCAGAATATTTAGGGCTGATTACTCATTTCTTCTAATTGCTTTGAATAGTAGTTCACAGAATCTGGCTGGAAAACCTTGTCCAACACTGTAAAGTATTGGAAAACCATATTCCAGCTAAGTTAATATTTGCTTATTTGAATTTTCAGCTTTAAAGTTGTTTTAGAAAAACGCTATGAGTAGAAACAAAGACAAGGCCACAGATGTGAAACCAATGTGGATACAAAGTCTGAATTGCAGAATTTGATGAGGGTATGTAGGTTGCTTTCATGGTGGGAATTTACACAAAGACAGTATCAAATTTATAAAAACTCTGCAAACTCCACAAATTCAGTGCCCACAAGAAAAGTCAATGAGTATCTCTCCTTTTACTTCTATAACTTGTATTTTGTGAGGTGAATGCTTATACCCTTTATGATAAATGTTAACAACTTTTTTTTTTCAGTCATTAGTACATGAGCAAGGCTCCTAAGCAATACTATGAAGATGGAAGCTAAGGAAAGGAGTTTAATGTTGTACTTCAAACAGCTTGCAAAATAGCTGAACCAATGTATATTTAATCATCCAGATAATTGTTACTGTACTGCCTAGTAATTAGGTGTGAATGATAAGCAGCTCTTGTAAATGAGCATATTGCAACTATTACCAATGTAGAAATTTTTGTAAGATCTTACAATTTACAAACTGTGTCAAGTACATTATCCAATTTAATCTTTCTCTTTTTTCTTAACAACTTCAATATTTCAAGAGTCAGGTGAAGGGAAGGCAGAGAGAACACTGTCAAATTGAAAAGGGACCCTGAGATTCTCAGAGTCCCTAAGGGAAGCGTGTGGTTTAAGAAACACTGAGAAAGACTTGAGAGTCCTACCAACCAGGGTTAAAATCTTGGCCCTACCCATGACTTGGTTCTGTGATTTTGCATACATAGCATCCCAACATTTTCTAAGTCAACATTTTTTTCATCTGTAAAAAGAGGGTGAGGGACAGACTGCCAGATCAACAAAGACCAAATATGCTGTTATACTTCCTATTCACAGCCCTTCCTAGTTGCAGCAAAGATTGGGCATATTTTACAAACACCTAGGTCAGAATCAAAAACATTCTCTTTACATTCCACCTCAATTTTTAAGCCAGAGGAAAGAGTACATTTCTGTATCACATTTAAAAGTTCTGATTGCTCCTGTTACATGTGCTTTAGGAACCAGGATATAAACAAAAAGTATAATGAGGTCTAGCTCTTCTTCACCTGGAGAAGGCCAGCCTTTACCCTTTTTAGGGAGATTCATCCACCAAAATAAAGTGAAACAGGGTGGAATACTTTCTGGATAGAAAGAGAAAAGGGGGAAGAAGCAAGAGAGCTCTGTAAATTTTTACTGCTTCAGAAAGATGCCAGATACATTGAAATTAGGATCTAACAAGTTATTTGTCTTACACAACCAATGTTACACAGCACCTGAGGTCATGTCTCTTCTACACATTATTTAGGGTTAGGCTCTGTCTGAAGTTCTGCAAGGTAGGATTTAATCTGGGTCATCAGTTATAAGGATGAGTTTTCTACATTACCCAAGAACAATCCCACATCCACATCCCCCCGCAAATCACCACACACACACACACACACACACACACACACACACACAGCTTACTGGGAAATATCCTTGCTTATAAATATCTTTCATTATCAGTGTGGAAAAATGATATCAGCCATGTCACAAGATTATGACAAAACTAAACTGAAACAATAAAACACTAAAACTGCCAACTACTAAAGGAATGTTGTTAGACAGTATCATCCATAAATTAACTTCACCATATGGCCTTCAGTTTAGCTGCATGCTGGAGCCCCCAGCAATATGTCCCATTAATGAGTACATTTCTGCAGTTAGAACACAACTGTTCACTCGGTTATTTGGGGGCTGAAAATAGTCAACTGGTGAAGGTTAATTTACCAAATATGAGTCTGTCACCAAATAAAGGTATATATTCATGCCCATACATTCATCATTTCACCTTTGTCTATTTATGTTTGCATATCTCTCTACGTATTTATAAGTTTAATATGGTCTCAGACAGGTTCAGCTGAGAAAGAGCTGTTTTGATTATTGTTCCTTATACAACCCATCTCATGTGGCATAAAATTTTATACCTCATCTCAAAGGGTACTTTACTCAGATTGATAGTACCCATAAAATTGATAGTACCCTGCCCACCCGCTGGAATCTCTGGGTCATCTTGGCAGTGAGTTGGCTCAATTCTTGGTGCTATTTTTCATAGCTCAGCTTTTCTTAGTAGACACAGGCTTGCCGTTGTGTTAAATCCAAAACTATTACAAAATCTATTACAAAATAATCAGTTCACAGCTATTTCCCACTCCATCATAGATGCCAGCAAATGATCCTATTAGAAGAAAGACACGCAAATACATGTAGCTAGGTCCTCAACACAGAATGGCGAGCTCACTCATGATGCTACAGAGACCGAGGGGAATACTGTATCAGGAAAAAGGCCAAAATGCACGGGTTCCCACCCAGGTGCCTCTCTCTAATGTGCTTAATTTTCAAGGGAACATCTATTTATAGTGCAGTCTACATGCCTGTGCTGTGGGCAGATGCTCATCTTCTTGTATAATGACATGGAGACAAAGAGCAGGGAACAACAGGAGGCAAAATAAAGTGATAAAATAAAATTGGCTACTCGGACATAAATTTTGCAATGCTACAGATTTCCAAAGACTTTGGGAGAGACAGCCATTTAGTACGACACATGAAGATCTGAAGTACAGGTCCTCAAATCCCAAACTCTTATACAGTAAGTCCCTGGTTTAGAAAGTGTGAGCTGTGAACTTTCACAGATCAGAATGGCCCTTATAAAGGTTTGAACACTCCTAGAAGTGAACAAGTAGCTCCTGTGTCCACCAGACATTGTCACGGCTGTGCAGCTGTGTGCCTACTTCCTGTACAGTGTGAGAGGGTGCAGTGGTGCAGTGCTCATTCAGAGCCCCGGAGTCTGGAAGCAAGAGGGAAAGCTGTGGTGACGCGGAGGGGACTTTAGGAAGTGCAGAGCAGTAACAGTGGAAACAAAGGTGAAAATAAGAGAGACTGGGGGAGGTGAGAAGATGATACACGGCGCTTTACCTTCTCTTACCTCCCTTCCTCCACCGGGTAGTAACTCTGCTTGTCAGATCATTCACTCCATGCACCCCCTCAATGCCAACTGTGTTACTGTACTGTAGCAACATTTAAGGTAACTATAAAAGTAAAAATACTTCATTCACAGTAATTTTTGTATGTGTGCCTGTTTTTTATGCTTTACATTGTATATTTGTGTCAGAGGTGTGTAAGACTCACTTTGTCAGACTTCTGAACAAATTTGACTTAGGAATATTCTCCCAGAACAGAACTCATTTGTAAGTCAGGGACGTAGTATATTTTCCCCCAGGTGGTCCAGTCATTGCTCCTTACCTCCTCCACATACTTGTCAAGACACCAACTATGGCCCCCAGAGATAATTCAACTTGTAACTCGAGACACTGAATGAAATGAAGGAATAAATTACATGAAAGCAAACCTCTCAGTGTTAGAAGGCATAGGAAGATGAGACCTTATTCAGAAAAAAAAAAATTGAGAACACGTTACACTGAGGGATATAAAGATGGGCAGGAGAGAGATCATGACATTTTGATACCTATAGTTAAGAATGAACAATCAGAGCTGCACACAAAAAATTACAAGCAAAACAGTGCATGATAAACACTCTCACAAGAAGAACAAAGAACAGTTAAAGTTTGAAAAGAGGGGGCAGACGTTTCAGTTGAAGTGTTTAAGGCAGAGTTCACGGTTCCAGGAGGTGCCATCTCAGAAGGTTCACACGCAAAAAGGTGCAAATCCCACTCATGCCCATTTCCTGTATGCATATTGACCTTGTTTCAGATTTACACCCTGCTCATTCTGGCCTGAAGCTCTGCAAATGGCAGAAATATTTCTCTCTCTTTTTCTTTCACTTACTTACACCTGGATTATCCCCCACACATTATTCCCTGGGGAAGTTTTCTGTGACTCTCAAACTCAACTCGGTCACCGTTCCATCACTGCAAGTTGCACCTGTCTTTTCCCTGAACTAACCAAGGTTCCTAATTATGCACTGCATTGACTTGAGGACATTTTAAAATTAAGAACTCCCGGGCCGGGGATTTAGCTCTGCGGTTCAGTGGCCTGCCTTGCAAGTGCAAGGACCCGAGTTCAATCCCCGGTACCAAAAAAAAAACCCACAAAAAACAAAAAAATTAAGAACTCCCTCCCTTTCCAGACTCACAGGTCCATGAGGCAACTGCCTCATTTTAGCACTTGTTCAAGACACACATAGAAGATTATCAAGAAAGACTGGCCTGGTGTCTTAGTAACTGGCAAGAGAAAAGTATACAGGTAGAAACACTGAAGGGTGAGTAGGGGGAAATTTCACTTTATAGTTAAAAGTTAAAGACATGAAGGGAGTGATGAGTGATCAGTGGAGCTCAAGGGGCCAGGCCTTTGAATGTAATCCCTAAAATTCCATGAAATCCTCCTGAATCCTACCAGTCAGCGCTTCCATGAACTTTCTGCCTCTGTTGGGGAATGACTTCTGTTCACTTTGTGCCACGATAAATTGTGTGAGGACAGATGCACTTCTGATTCATGTTTACATCTTCCACTGCCCAGGGCATAATGTTCATAGTAGGTTTTTATTCATAGGGAGGGAGGAAAGGAGGGACAGAGGGAGGAGGAGAGGGACAGAGACAGAGATAAAGAGAGAAGAGAGGCGTAGAGAGACAGAAACAAAGGGAAAATAATTTGTGCAGGAAAACATGAAGATACTTGAGCAAGAGGAGCCCTATTCTCGGTGGTGCTGTGGAAAAATTACTCCAACAGGATTTTAAAAGAGAGATGAGGCGTGTGAAAACATTTGTGTTTGATACTAAGCTACTGACTTTCATATTTAAGCCCATGCTTCTGCCCTCTGTCTTTTGATGCTGACCCTTTGGCTTATTCAGTAAACTACACTTACCCTTTGCATGGGCAATCTATATGCATATGCTAGCAAGAGCCCTGGGGACTGTTAAGGGCAGGAGGATGAAGGGGGAAGTCACTCCTACCTGCTTGCCAGTCCTTTCTGAGTGCAGAGCCCAGCAACAGCATTTCTACTAGGGCAGCCTTTCTGCAGGCCCAGAACCAGCCTTTTCACACCATAGCACCAGCAGCAGCTAGTGGCACCCTGCCTAAGAGAACTGAGGTTCTCCAAGAAGTCAGATGACACTCTCTCCTCAAGGCTAAGACCCAACTTTGCGAGTCTCTCCTTTAAACTTCTGGGCTCTAAAACCTACCTTGCCCCTTTAATATACCCAGCCTAAAATGTGCAACTGCCTCTGGCAGTTATTAGTTCTGTAACCGCAGGGTCCTTTTTCCAGCACCTCACCCCAAATCTGTTTGAACAATTCCCTGTATTAAATCATCTCTGCTAAAACAGCTTCTTTGATCTGGATTCTTGGCCACTGATACAGTACTAATAGGAGAAAAGTTAGGTAGCTAATGCAGTAGTTCAAGAGGCCCTGAGTTCAGAAGACAGTAAGAATAAAAAGAAATTAATAAGAACATCAAGTATTGCATTATCTGCCCATATGTTTTGTATGACATATGTGATTTGATCTTGTTTTGTATGACATATGTGATTTGATCTTCATAACAATTCTACAAAGTTAGTAATGTCAACAGGCGCAATCAAGGAATAGGTATACAAGGAAACTGAAGCATAAAAACGTTAAGTAATTCGTCCAAGATCACCAGAGAGTAAATGGTGAAGAAAGATAAAAGAAACTTCCTTCCATCTAAACAAAAAGTCAACCTCTTAAGCATATCAGCACATAGTTCTCTCTTACCAAGTAACCTGGCTACAGCGATTACTCACTGAAATAACAGAAAATCTATAAAAGGCAATGTAACAAAGCTAAACAATAGCAAGAGTACAAGGGAAATGAATTCATTTTGACAAGGAAATGTAGAAAAGCTCCATGGATCAGTTAGCACATAAATATTTAATATACCCCAGGCACTTGAATTCACAGCTCTTAATTGTTTTTATTTTCTTATTTGTATTTAGAAGTATTTTACTGTCATTTAAAAGGGAAATAAACTTCAATGTGCAACTGAACAGATATAATCTACATACATTTGTATTTACTGAACGAGTGAAATTTAACAACTGAAAACCTAGATTTTTCTCATTCACTTTCTCCTTTTTGGAGGCGAGGGCTTATTAGATGCTATTAACACTGAAAATTAAATTCTTGCAAATCATTTGAAGTGTCTCCAATATACAGCACAACTTTATAGAAGATGAATAAATGTCAGACTCTGGTGTTTATGTTCACACTCGTCTATACATTGAAATAAAAGGTAAGTAAACCCAGTGACTGGAATCCCAGAAGTAAATATGAAGTTGAGGAAAAGGTCAGATGCATCTCAAACATTGAAGCATGCTACAAGTTGTACCTTGCCTTCCCGAATCTTACTTACTCTTATCATAAAGACAGAAAGGAGTCATAACACCGAGGGATTTAGAGACACACGCTTCAGAGCACGTCATGTGGAGACAAACCCTGATGCTGTAGATTACTGCCTCACCTTAGACAAGTTACTTAAATCCAAAATCCCAATTTCTACAAAATTAGGATAATAACACATAGAAATGCAGAGAAGAATATATGGAATGCGCTAAGTGCTCAGAACTTTAACTCCCATTTTACATGAAAGATGAACTTTGTAAGTATACATATGCCTATTAGTTAAGCATTATACTAATAATATTTATAATTACATTGCAATTATTATGTTACAATTGAATACACTCTTATTATTACTAGCTCTTAAATCTTTATGGGAACTGCATACTCCCCTATTTTGCAGGTAAGCAATTGATCCTCCAAACCACAGAGTCTCCTTTCCATTTTGCATCTCTGAAAAAGGAAAGGCAACCAGTGCAGGATGGTTTTGGAGGTGGAAGAGCCCTGGACTGAGAACCAGAAGACTCTATGACCCTCAAGGAGTCACTTTGGCCTTTCTCACTTGGAGATTCTTCAAAGGAAAACAGAAATACTGCCAAAATTCTCAGTGGACTTTGGAGAGATAGATTCAATAATGTAACACATGGCAATGTATATCAATGAACCTTACAAAATACCTTTATAACCTCTTTTAATAATTTGTGCTGATATGGTCTTTAATTGGATCACTTGGCTATGCATCCTGCCTCCCCATCCTAATCCCCAGAAGGATGAGGTTAATCCTTCTTTAGGAGACATTATGTACGGGAAGTAGAGGAGAAACTTATTTCCTAGAATGTTGAATTTACAGATCCAGGTATTGGAAATATACTCCTAAGCGAGAAAAAGTTTATTAGCAGCTCCTGCTGAAAAGGCTTTCAGAATGGGTATGTTTATTTATTTGGTCCTAGCTCTAGCATACACACCCTCGATGAGAACACCAGATGTTATACAGAAGAGCAACCAAGACTACATTTAGTAAAAGCTCAGCTTTGTTTTTTTTTCTCTCTCTCTCTCTCTCACTGAGTTTATTGGTACATTCTAGGTACGCAGTACAGTTACATTCATCATTGGGATCTTGTACCTTTGGTCTTGGTTCTCATTTTTTCCCCTTGTTCTTGCCCTCCCTTCACCCCCTCCTCCCTTCTCCATTTACAAACACTTTATTTCCATTTTTTCATTTTCTCATACTTTTTTCTTTTCTCTTATTACCTTTCCCCTACCCTTCCCACTTTCCCTACACTTTTAGCCCTTTTCTTCCTATTTCACATTGTCAATTATATCATTAGGGTCTTATGTATTATTGTAGTTTTTCACACCGGAGCAACTGTTTGGTATTTATACATGTATGACTTATTCATTTCACTTAGGAGTATATCCTCAATATGTACCCATTTTCTTATGAATGAATCTAATTTCTCATTCTTTATGGCTAAATAGTATTCCATTTTATAGAAAAACCACATCGGGTGGTTGGAGAGGGGGCTGCATTGCAATTTCAAATAGGTACTATACTTCTGAAGCCTAAAACTTATGCTTGGATTCTAGACATACAACTTGCCATCATCTCCAAATGAAAATGAAATTTTAAAAAAATATAAAAGAACTACAAAACTTGAGCACACGTAGCATATTCTCTTTGCAGTATACTCTCTGAACTTCTCCAGTATAGAGAAATAAAAACATCAATTTAACTGACTAAACTTGGTTTTTGTCTAGGTTCTGTTTGTACCGGGTGGCCTGAAGTCACTAAACTGTCCTTGCTTTAGCACTGTCATCAGTAAAATAAGAATCATGATGCATACTTTCTAGAGCTTTTGCAAGAAGTAATTGCCATAAGGTTTGGAGAAGGCTTAGTTCGGTGTATCATGCCTCTCCTCAGCACAGCCTCTGAGAAGTGGTGACCTGGATAACATCTATATTCACAAAGATAGAAACAGAATGCACTGAAGCTGTTGTTCCTCTGTGGCATCTTTTAGGGCTCTGATTATAGACACCCTCCATATGAGGACATGATATTAACTTGCAATATGTGTGTTTACCAAATTCTCTAGGAGGATAATATTGTTTCCCTGTCTAGAGAAACAGTGCAAAATATTATACCTTGCACAGAGTTGCAACAGTCACTATCAGCTAGCCTGAAAGCTAGAGCAAGAAAAAAAGAAGTCCTATTTGGTGAATACACAGACGTGGAGAAGTTGATGTCTCCCTATCACAGAACTCATAGCATACAGAACATTATGCTTGCTACTTAAGGGCAACTGAAAAGCTTCCATGAGGTAAATAAGTTTGGAAAGTTTTAAAAAATACTTTAAAATCATATTTATTTGGAAAGAGGCTGCCTTGCCTGTGATATGGTATCCACTAAACAAATCTTACGACAAACAAGTTGCCCCTCCAACAACTATCCTGGGAAGGAAGTTAATGTAAAGAAATGTCGATGATCTAAACCAAAAAATGATGCATACAATTTGAGGGAATTTCTGAAAAAGCTTGTAAAAGGCATCATGGAAGGCTTATTCCATAGGACGATATTTTATTTTTAAAATGAAGTTCTTGGTAGATAAACAAAGAGTTCCTTGTGCTTCGCAACTCTGCTCTTGGCATAAGTGAGGTAGTAGTAGATCCCCAACTACGACCTCAACTGGAAAGGCTGCTTCTCTGGGAAGAAATGCTCCCATAGAACGGAAGCTGTGTCCCGTGACTCAGAGCATCCTGGTTTTTAAAGAAAGACATGGCAAATGGGAGATGTCTAATTGACCATCGATCAAAGCTGCTGGATGTTCAGATGACTAAGTCAGGATTGCCTACTGGCACGAATAAAGAATGGTCACTGCTTATCCAAGTCTGGTTGGAAGCATGGTTCTATTTCCTCTACTACTTACAAATAAGAAGACTTCAGGAAGTGACAACTTTTCTAGTCACCCACGTCTTCATCTGGGATATAAAGGGTCTCTGGGTCTTATGAAGTTTGAGTACTGACAGATGAGTGAAATAGATTTTACATCATTCTTTGGATTCAGCTTAATTATTACATCAGTCATCAACATGTGTTTTATTTACAGATATTTCTAGTACATGTCATGTTTTTAACAACTTCATTATTAAATATTATGACCTTATATGATGCTTACTATATAAAGCTTTCCTCCTGTTCCATATTCATGTTTCTAACTTGTTTTTATGGACTTGCATTTGGTTTTTATTGTATATTTCTTTTAACATTTTTCTTCCAAAGAAAATTCTTATTTGGAACACTGAAACACAGCTGCCATTTATATTTTCAAATACTTTTAATTTGGATCTCCTGGGGTTTTTTTGTTTTCTGTTTGTTTGTTTGTTTGTTTTTTGGTACCGGGGATCAAAGTTGGGTCCTTGCACTTGCAAGGCAGGCACAAGAACCACTGAGCTAAATCCCTTGCCCAATTAGGATCATATTTTAAAAATGGTAAATAGTTTGTGACATCTTGAATAAAATTTCACTTTCTAAAACATGTTTTATTTGATGTTGCTGTTAGAAAAATGCAATGACATTAGAGACAAAATTTTAAATTTAAAATTACTACCATTTCCAGAAAATAAGAAAGTATTAGTACTTTCTATATTTATTCAGAAAATCAAAAAGGCTTTGTCATGCTCAACAAGCTGAAAATTATTAAACAAATTTACAGCAAACCCTTCTCAGCTAGCAGTCATCTCTAATCATGGAGTTGAAAGAGCAAAAAGGAAGCTGATCATGTTTCCAACAAGCAGAGACTGGGGGCATTTCTCACAGTCAAAGCATGGCTTTTGGCAGAAGTCACTGACAGCTCACACAGGAATGCCATGGTATATGAATGGGCTTTTTTGATCCTTCTTCTTGGTGACTCATCTATTGGTCACTGACCGCTATGAAAATTGGTAGTGAGTATTTAACTCACAAAATCTTGAGACTTCAATCAAATAGTAGTTCCATGAAGAGCATATTACATTGCCCACATTTGAAGAAATTTAGAGAATTTGCTTTAAAACTTGCAAAGTCCTTGACAAAGCTAGGTGGGGGAGGATACATCCTCTCAAAATTCTACTATCAGGCAGAAAATTGAATTTTAAAAATATCTTTATGTCTCTTATAGAACAGCTTACTTTGAGTATTTTCTTAACCCATATGCAAACTTTCTGATCCTAACCAAGTTTCTAGACCTACTTTAAATGGCAATCATTACCCAAGGCCTACTTAACTGTCTCTGTCCCTTGTTAAAATGAATGTCTTTATTTCTGAGGACTCAAACTTTTTCTTTTTCAAGTGGCTTTACCAAGTGCAGGCTGTATGACCTGGCTTAAAGCATATACATTTTCTGAATTTTAACAACAACAACAAACCCAATTTAAATCTTTCTTTTTTTTAAAAAAAAGGAGCCTAATAAAAGTACTTAATAGATGTATTATGGAAATAATATATATGGAAATAAGGTCATATTTATAGTAGATGATCATTTTATAGCAACCACTAAATTTAGCTATTGCTTGTAAGACACCCTGATCATTGTGTTATGTTTAAACAAACAAACAAAAATACATCTCAAATGTTACTCACTGTCATTATCCTCTCTTCTAGCCTGGAAGCTTGTCCCACACTAAACCAGTGTCTTCACATCTCCATATTTAGCCAACTATACTTATTTTTGGTAGTAGTTACAAATTTTTGTGGGGTAAGAAAAAGGTCTCCGGGTTTTTTCTATTCACTAATCATCAATACACAAACATTAGCCTGTTTGTATATTAAAACATGGTGGGTTTTCATTTTTTTTTTCAGATTTTCCCCAACTACTAATTATTATGCCTTAACTAAATTAACAGTGCTTATGACACAATGACATTTAATAAACATGTGTTAGGTGAATACAAATTAGGCCTTCACTTTAAAATATTAAGGGGGCTTTGTATTTTACCTGAAATAATGCTCAATTTCTATATTATCATGTTTTCTACAACTATTTATGAAGTAGAGGTTAATTCAAACTCGCATGAAGTTTTTTTTTTTTTGGTACCAGGGATCAAACTTGGGTCCTTGCCCTTGCGAGGCAGGCCACCGAACCGCTATGCGAAATCCCCGGCCCTCGCATGAAGTTTTAAACATCTTTAGAAGACCTATTATAGATCCTTCCTAAATTAATTTACCAGTTAATCAACAGGTGTCGATTACACCCCAGCAGGGCTCAGCACTAAGCTAGTGGCAGGATGTTTAAAGGGCAAGACACATCCGCAAGGAACTTACAGACTAGAGGGGCAAGGACACAGCAGAAGTCAGCAGCAGACATAGATCAGCAAGAGTATATTAAAAAAAAAAAGAAAGCAAATCATTAAACACATCCACTGACATTCATGAGGATGGGTGCGTCAAGACGTTCATAAACTCCAAGTTTATGATACCACTGCGGTATCAACACCAGGAATGAAGTAGACAGTGAGTGGCCGGAGGACCAGGAAAAGGACACGTCAGTTTGAAGACATGGCTCAGAAGACTCCGATGGCCAGAAGGAGTCATACAAGTGACTCTTGAGAAGAGCAAACAGGGACACATTTGTGCTGCTATCTTAACCCCACGGCTCAATGCCTGCACATACCCATCACATTAAACTACAATGAACAATTATGAGCAGCAGTCAGTGTCCAGGAAGCCAAACCCTCACTTACCAGGGGAAGCAAGGAAACATGAGAGTCAAGTTAGAATGGGTTTGTTAGAGGGAGGTAGACCCCACCCTCCTTCTCTACGGTGCATGCGCATGGCTGTCCAGCCCAGCCTGCCTAATAGTGGTGGCCACTCCACCAGGCTCCCCTGATAGCACCTTGACCTATTCCCCGTCCTTTGGCCTTTTTTAGGCAGGTTAATATGAATCTCTACCGCTCCATTTGACTGAAATACTACAGTAGTTTACAAACAAAATATAAACTAATTCTCTGTACATTTTTCAAGTGGTTGGTTCAAGGCTATAATTTTTTTAAATTGATTTTTTTTTCTCAGATGGTTCTTTGTGTTTTTCCCCTCTCTCGAAATGATTAGGTCAGTTATATTAAACAGGTCTAAAGGGAGGAGTCCCTTTCAGGATCTTTTTTCTTTAATTCCCTGAACATTTCATTACCATTTCATCTCTCTTGAGCCTAGCCAGAAACTTGGCTTCCTGTGACTCTCAAACATACCAAGTTATTAAAAATACCCTTCAGCCAAAATTAAGGAAGGGTCAGTGAAATGAACTCCACGTGGGGCTGAAGCAGAGCACAAAGATTTCTTTGACTCCTAGCGTAGGCAAGGGATGGTGATGATTCTGGGCAGCATCACCCATACCACTAATCTATTACCAGATCCTATTAGACATGAAAGCTTCTCCTTGTCAGATTTCCTAATATACTTGCATTTGGCTGCCACCAAAACATGGGATTTAGCTACAATAACAAAAGCTTATCTCATTCTAAAAATAAAACAAAACAAAACACAAACGGCATTCCACAGGAAGATACAGCACCTTCCATTGGTATTAAGAGGAAAGTAAAAATGGAGCCTCAGTATGAACTTGCAGGGTTTATATAGTAAAAAACAGGCACAAGCACTATTTTCGGACTGCTGCTAATTGAGCCTTATTTGGATGGGAACCTCTGAAAAGAATCAACACATCAGGAATGGGTCTGGGAACAGGGAGGAGACAGTCACTGAATATAATTCTGGGGAGAGCAGCCCTGCCACTTCATCCTGGATAACACAGAGCTTCAGTGTCTGACTGTGCAACAAAAAGTACATTGTTTTGAAAATTAAGGCACTTTTGCTGGCGTTCATGGAAACTGTTAAGGCTCTTACCCTTAAGGGAGACCTGTGTTTAACTGTGGTTTTCAGATTCAACAGTTCAAATTTGTATTTATTTCATTTATTGTAAGAAATAAAGCAAAATTCATCAGAAGGCTTTACTTTTGCTAAGAGAAACAAGAAGGGTGCATGATAAATAAGAAGTCAGCAGCTCAGCAAGAGCATATATATATATTTGAGAAAGTAAATCATTAAATACATCCATTGACATTCACGAGGATGGGTGTGCCAAGATTTCCATAAATTCCAAATTTATGATACCATTGTAATATACTATTGCCCTCAAGAAGCAGCCACTGTGTAGCTTATAAGAATTACTGTATCGGTGACCTGCCTTCCAAGTTCAATCCCCGGTACCAAAAAAAGAAAAGAATTACTGTATATGACATAGATGTTCAAGGGAAATAAAAGCTGTCTAGACATACAGTAGCTCTGGCTGTCTTTGCAGGGCTTCATTACCAATGTACAATTCAAATTTAAGTCTCAGCAAAATGGTAACTTGCCAAAAACCCTAATCCTTTACAAGGTCATCTAAAATAGATAAAATTTTGACATTTAATTCATAGAAACAAGGTTTTCTCCTTTTCCTGAGCAGGTAATCCAGTCAAGTGTGATGTAGTTTCCCTTTGAGGGAAGCCAATTTCCTTTCAAGATTGGAAACCCTTTATACCCTTTGCCTATAATTCCAGATGGTAGACGTAGGTGGTAGAAATGTTAGGTTGAACAGAATGGTAGTACCTAAAGAGGAAGGAATAGTACCAGGAAATGCATGACTCATAGTATTCTCATTTTCTTGAAGTTCTTTTGGATCAAGGTTTTTCCACAAAACTCATTCTTAATTTTAATATCAATTTAAAAGTCTTCTATTGAGTTTCTATTATTACAGAACACTTATACCACATGGCTCAAAAGGTACAAAAGAAGCCTACAATGTCATTTGTAAGTCTGAAAACACCCACTTGTGCAGAGTACAATAGACATAAAAAAAAAAACTCTATAGG
>NW_022900932.1:35982088-36004237 GCF_012274545.1 Fukomys damarensis
ATAAAAAAAAAAGAACTCTATAGGATTTAGAAGTTCGATTGGGCTGTAGACATAGGTTACAGGGTGACTACAGAAAACCTGCTACTGGATTTTGGTCAATGGTCAAAGTCTTAAGTGATAAATCTAGCAAAAGCAGAAAGACAGCTTAGTGCCTGGAGCTTTAAGAAGCTCTTAAAACGACCCTCTTATTGGAGCAAAGGTCCTATTGTAAAATGGGAGGGAAATCATATGGAGCAGTACTAGTCCTCTACCCTACTAAAATACCAGAAAAACCCAGAAGAACAATATTTACACATGTATATAAACCATAAAAACCTTGGTATATAGATAAAAGTACTCATGCACTCGATCTTTTGTTGCATCCCCATTATGTGGCAGGGATCAGTGTAGCACAGATTTCCCATCTATTCTTCACTTTCTTTAAGGGATTCACTCTCTGCCAGTGTAACAAAAACTACAGATTTCTTTACTCTCAATCCCCCATGAAATATCCCAACCCAGTAATTTTTATTTCCACCTCCAAGATATTCTTTCATCCACCCACTGCTTCTGCTTTGAATCTGAACCATAATACCATTCCTACATTTCCTCAGCCTCCTGTCTTCCTATATTCAAAGAAGCCCATCTTTGCCCTTTCTCCAGAGATGGGGAGGAGTCTGAAGAGTGATCAAAATATGTGGTGAGTATATAGTTCAAAATATGTATTCCAGTGAAAGACACATTGCTGTTCATCTCCCTCAAGATATCGCTCCCACTTTGAACACACATTTCATTATTTCTGCCACTTCCTGAAGCAGTTTTGGAAGTTCTCTTTCTCGAGTGTTTTTAGGAGTTAGACCAAAAATATGGTGGATGCTGCCGCCAAGTGCCATCCGTGGAAGGGCCGGCTTCTGAAAACACTGCAGCGTGTCCACTTCCACCTCATTTACTGGATCTGGCGCCGGAGAATTTTGTCTCTTCCCCAAAGTCAAAACAACCATGCAAGGTAAATATTTTGAATCGATTGAGGTCATAGAAGCTACCACAACAACATAACTAGACACTCACATAAGAGGACTCCAGAACTGCTTCAGAAAGTGGCAAGGATGATGGTATAAATGTGTACAAAGACAAGGGGAGCATCCTGAGGGGTTCAATGGTAATATATCTCTTACTGTAAGACACTTTTAAAGAATTAAATACCCACTGTGATTTGGGGTCGCAATGCGTGGCAGTAACTAGCATCTATCGGTACATAATGAATGCACTACCGTAAGTGCTCCCTGGATAAACCTGTTTCAATTAATGCTTTCAGGAGCATTGTTGCAAAAGAAGGCAACTGGAGGAGAGAGAAACTGCACAACTCCCACCAGGTTCAAGAAATAAGTAGATGATAGAGCTAGGATTTTAAATCACATGAAACTCAGAATGTAAATCTTTAAAAAATCACAAGTCTAGTCACAATATTTAATTCAGTGCCTCTTTTTGGCTTATGAAATGTCACTTTCTTTTGAAGCACTGGCATTGGAATTCTGGGGTCCATACGAGTTCAAATTTCTCCTGCACCATTTACCAACTGAACTTTGGACATGGTCATTAATATCCAAAATCCTTGATTTTATTGTCTATAAAAGAGAGTAATAGTTTCCTTGAACAGCATTATTTTAAGAATTAAAGGAGATGATCTGTTTAAAACATGAGTATACACCTTGGCATTCCATAAGCACTTAAGAAGAACTAATGACAAGATGAATGGTTTGCTAGCTACGTGAATGGAGGAACATATACCTTATTATACGACTCTTAAAAAGCATGTATCATTCACAGGTAAGGATGGCTGCTCTATTTCTAATTGTTATGGATAAAAACTGTGTGCTGTTTTCTTTTTCAGGAAAGGCCATAAAAAGTGGCTCTTACTAAAGAAAAGATAATGAGATGAACATGCATTATCATACTTCTAATTATGACCAACTATAGCAACCATAAAAATTGGTGACAAGGTATTATGTGTAAGATAGCAAGGTAAAAATGAGAGGTGACAAAGGCACCATCCTCAAACCTGCATAATAATGCAACGAGGTGTGTAACTGCAGTGGCATATAAGTAGACTGAGCAACCGTTGTGGAAGAAAAGATCAGCCGCTCACATCGCTCATAGCACAGAACACATACATGTCACCTACATCCTTCCTGCTTTTCTTCAGCTTCCTCGTCACCACTGGCCCAAAACCACAAAATAAATTTCTAGAAGTTAATAATGTTCCTTTAAAGACTCTGTTAAAGTTTCCTCTCATTCTTCATTTAAGGGGAGCAGAAAGTAATAAACATTAAAATTTAGTAATTCCCATTTTTTAGGGGGAAAATCCATAACAAAGAGGTGGTAACAGATGGTGATGGTGATTGAGCAGTTAGAGAAATATATATGGTGTTAAAATATATTATGTCAATATACACATATTCTTAAACATAAGGCTGAACATATAAAAGTATTAGATGAAAACACAGAGCAAAGATTTCTTGACATTTATTTGATCAATGATTTTTTAATACGATACCAAATGTACAGAGAAAAAAAAAGAGACAAATAAAAGTGCATCAATCTGAAAAGCATATGTAGCTCCAAACAGTCAACATAGTAACAAGGATAACTATAGAATGGGAGAAAATATTTGCAAACCATATATCTTATCAGAGATTAATATCTAGAACACACAAAATTATATTCATACAATGCAATAGCAAAGCAAAACAACCCAATTAAAAACAATTAAAGAACGTAAGAAGACATTTCTCAGAAGAAGGCATACAAGTGGCTCAAGGATGTAGGAAAAAATGCTCAATGTAACTAACCCACAGAGAAATGCATATCAACATCACAATGAAATATTATTTCACAGCTGTTAGAATGTCTATTATTAAAATGCAAAAGACGAGTGTTGAAGAGGATGTTAATAGAATTCTTGTACATTTCTGGTGGAAATGCAAATTGGTACAGATATTGTGGAAAACAATATGGAAGCCCCGCAAAATTTACAAATAAAACTATCTTACTTTTCAGTAATCTCACTTCTGGGTTTTTTTCCAAAGGAAATTAAATCAATATGTCAAAGAAATATTTGCATTCCCATATTCATGGAAGCATTCTTCACAAAATATGTCAAGCTATGATGAATGAAAATATGACATATATGCACAATGGAATAATATACAAAGTAGGAAATCCAGCTATTTGTAATGAACCTAGACAACATGAGATTAAATAACCCAGATTCAGCAAGACAAATACTGCACAATCTCACTTATATGTAAAATTTTAAAGAGTTAAACTTATAGAGGCAGAGGGTAGAACAGTGGATGCCAGAACCTAGCAAGAAGGGGCAACAAAGAAGATGAAATGTCAGTCAAGGAGTACAAAGTTGAAGTTATACAAATGAATATGTTCTGTAGAACTATTCAGCATAAGATCTACAGCATAAGGAATAAATAGTGTATATTTTGTGTTCTTAAAATGTACTAAGAAGGTATATCTTAAGTAATCTAGCTACAATACGAAAAAAGAAAAGAAAAAAATGGCCATCATGTGACGTAATGGATATGCTGATTAGCTTGACTGTAGTCATTATTTCCCAATGGATAAGCACAAAGTTATACACTTTAATTCAATTTTAGTTTTCAATTATACTTCAATAAAATTTGATAGGGAGAAAAATAATAGCAAATATGCAACAAACCAAGACTTTATCACATTGAGTCTGTTTTTAGCACATCTGAACCCCAGAATTTAGCACATTTCAATCTTCATGTGATAGTTAACTGATTGTGTCATCTTGAGTAAAAAATGCTCAACTAAATTGGATCAGCATAGCTCTGAGGTGGCTGAGGGGATTTCCAGAAGACAGAAGACCCACCCTAGGGTGTTTTGTCACCTGAACGATACAAAGGGGAAAAGAAAAAGAAAGGATTGTTGCTGAGTCTTTGGAAGAGTTCCAGTCTTTGCCTTCACCTTGGACATCAGTCAAGAGTCAGCGCAGACTCTTCAGCCTCCAGCTTTTGGCCTCCTGATACAAACCAGGACACTACAGTGAGTTCCAGGCCTTTGACTGGATCCTTCAGATCTCCAGTGCATACACAGCCTTGCACTCTTCCAAACCTGACTCTGCAGAAGGTCACTGGTAAGCCAGCCTTGTAAATTTTTATGTATATTTAGCATTAAATCTGTTTCTCTAGTAAGCAGTGACTAATACACTTCAAATGTCTCAAACTAGAGACATAAATGAGAATAGGAAAAGTGACTGCAATCACTGAGTAGATTAAATGGGGCTGAATATAAAAAAAGTCTCAGAGGACTTCTAACTTACAGTAAAAAATAAAAAATGTACAGAATAGTAGAGGTGTTAAAATATGTATGCCTGTGCATCGAAATATTGATACATACAAGGTGTGTTAACACCCACAGACATGCTTAGAAAAGGAAAATATTTTGACATAGATGCAAAATGTAAAATGTCCATATGTGTTTGCATATCTATAGTCAAGATCAGTTGGAAGTAACCAGCATGTTTTAAAAATAGCACTTTGAGTTATTGACTAATGCAGAGAAACAAAATCCTATTGCACTTAGGTTAATGTGTCTACCTTAAAAATAAATATGACAATATTGAGCAGGATTCAATGCTGTTTTGTACTTTTAATCACCAAAATTAGAAATGAGGTAATTTTCTTAAACAAATTACCATGTTAAAAATATGTCTTTTCTTTGTTTTCTTAAATTGTAAGCCTATTCCACTCATATGTGCTCCTCCCAACACCATCATCACCACAAAGAAATCAAGCAGCTCTGACTTTGAGCTTTGCTGAAGCAGGGAGAAAGACGAATGAGGTTTAAGAAAGTTAATCTTTGGGTGGGATTGTAGACAATCTTCTCCTAGACCATGGGAGATGTCAAGGCCAGATAAGATCCAGCTAGAACTTCAAATGGCTGATAAATAAATAATGTTCAGGTGATAGTAACTAAGAAAGTATGGGAGCAATGCTAGTTGTGGTTTTAGATTTTCAATTCTCACCCTTTCACAATATAGAAGATAATTCAAAACAGATAAAAACTGCCAAGTTGAAGCTCTGTATTTTTCAGACAGCTTCTCACAAAAGAATATTTACCAAAGACATTGCACCACATAACTGTTTCCACAAATGATCAAGATGTTTTAGGTGTTAAGGCTCAGAGAAGAACTTGAAGAACATTACCTGGATGCTTTGTAAAGGCAATCAAATACTGTCCCAAGAACCTCAACTTTAGAGGAAACAGGTACACGGGGCAAATGGTAAGATCTAATTAGGTTCTATATTAAAATCTAAAGACATCTGAACATTTGAAGTATTAAGGATATGAGCCACCAAGAATTTTTTGCATATCTGTTTCTTTTATTCAAAATACATACACCTATTTTTTCTTTTATTGAGTTTATTGGTATTTTTAAAAGTATATTTTTTATTTTAAGGAGCTGCCCATTAATCCCAAGTTGAATGGCTGTGGTGGGTCTGTTTTAGGAGCTTCAGCAAATCATAGTACTAGTTGGCGTGAGAAGTCCAGATGTGGACACAGAAAGGGATTAGAGCAATAAGATTTAGACAATAAATTTTATTTGGCTTTGAAAAGAGAAAGGGACGCTTTCTTTTCCATTACATCTAAGTAACAAACTAAGATAATACCTATAGTTATCTTACTATTCCCCATTGAGAAAATCAATGGGGAAACATGAGCTAAGAGGTATCCAGAGTTAGAGAGACTGCTTCCTCTTAATGATTTTGAGCCTGTAGACTAAGTCATGTCTGAAGCCAGTGTATCTTTGGGCTTTATAAGTAGAAAGCAATAAACTCATTTCCAACTTAAGTCAATGTGGGCTACATTTTCTTTTCTTTTTTTTTTTCTTTTTGTTACCTGGGATTGAACTTGGGCCATTGTGCTTGCAGGGCAAGTGGCAAAACCACTGAGCTGAATCCCCGGCCCTAGGCTACATTTTCTTACACTTATGTGGAAAGTTGTTTTCTGAGTTCCACACAGAAATAAATTTATAATAAAAACTTTCAGAAAGGACACATCACAAAACACAAGACTGTATTTTTATGTATATTTTTCTTTTCTTTTGCTATCTTTTCCTTTTCTTTTTTCATTTCTCTCTTCTCTTTTTTCGTTCACATTTTTAGTACTAAGGACTGAAACAAGACTCTACTCTGAGATTTTTTTTTAAATGACTTTATTGGTACATTTTAGGGATACAGTACAGTTACATTCATTGTTGGGATCTTGTACCTCTACATGACAGGTCTTGGTTCTCATTTTTTCCCCTTGTCCCTGCCCTCCCTTCACCCCTCCTGGTTTCTCTTCAGATAGTACAAATCTTTTGCCTTTTACTGAACTTTTTAATTTTTTTTTTTTTTCAGGTAGAGTTGCCTAATTGCTCGGTTGTCCAGACTGAATTTAAACCCGTGATCCTTCTGCCTCAGGCTCCCAGAGTACTGGGATTACAGGTGCGTGTCACTACATGGGGGCCTTAAGTATACTTCTTTTAAGTATTTAAAGCAAAAATAACATCCAGGTTTAGCATAGCTTATAGCATTTTTTAATTAAAGTCTGAAAATAAGAGTACTAAGCTTAGATGGAAAAGATCATACTCTTTTCATCATTTACACTGTTCATGTATTAGTATAACACATTTGAAGGCAGAAGGAGAATTAAAGATGCATCTACAGTAATTTCTAGAGGAACTGCTAACAATAACACAAAGAGGTAAAGCTAAAAATTCCACACAACCCAAACATACATCAAAAGGACGATGGATCACAGTCTGTTTTATATTTATAAAACGGAATACTACTCAGTACCACAAATAAAAGAAATACACGTGTAACAACATATACAAAACCAAAACCAGTGTGTTGAGTGAAATATATTAGATGCAAAGGAATTCATACTATATGTATATATTATGGTTTAGATCTATAATGTCCCCCAAAGTCTCATATATTCAGAAATGAGCCTTTTGGAAGATGATTGGATCGTGGGGACACTGTACTCTTCAGTGGATCATCCGCTGATAAATACAAATCTAGAACTTTTTCTTTTTTTTGGCACCGGGGATCAAACTTAGGACTTTGTGCTTGCGAGGCAGGTGGCAGCACCACTGAGCTAAATCCCCGGCCCTGATAAACACAAATCTAACGGTGCCATCAGGAGGTGGGCATGGCTGGAGCTGGGTCCCTAGAGGTGTGACTTCAAAGGGTATGTTCTTTTCCTGGTTCTTCCCTTCTCTCTCTCTCTCTCTCTCTCTCTCTCTCTCTCTCTCTCTCTCTCTCTCCTTTCTGGATGCCATAGGGAAGCTGTTGTTCTCCACCATTCTCTTCCACCATGTTGTTCTGCCTTGGAACCAGGCAACCAAGGACTAAATCCAGTGAAAACATGAGCCAAAATAAATCTTTTCTCCTTTAAATTGTGTGTGTCTGACAATTTGTCCCATAAATAGAAAGCTATGACAGCATGCTATATGATTCACTCTATATAATTCTTGGATTGGGAAAAATAATATATTGCTATGAAAATTAGAAGGTGGTTCCCTATGCAAGAATGATTAAGATGGGAGAAGGTGCTTGTGCTGATGGACCAGAGACTACATTCTGAGAACACTTCTATATACCTACTTTGAGGCTGGGTATCAGAGATGAGGGAGAAAACATGTTTTGAGCAATGGGAATGAGGACAAAGATCTAATTTGTTGGGTTGCTGTGTTCCGGTTTCAGTGTTACATCCTTAAATCCTTTAAATCTAAATAACAATGCTGCATGAATAATGTTTTCCGGTGTACAGACAAGAAAACCGTATTTCACAAAGATTAAATGACTTGCAGTCAAACAACTAGTAAATGACCACATTTGAAATATTCTACTGGGTTCCAAATTCCCTATTTTTTCTCCTGCAACACAAAGAAAGAATTGGCCATTAGAGTAACACAATAAAATAAGGATCAATAGCCAAGAAAACCTGGAAAAGTAGTATTTTTCCCCAAATTTGAAATCTCATAAAAATTACCAATTCATTCTTTGGAAGAGAAAGAACAGAATAATCTACCTCAAATAGAATTCAAAAGATGGGAAAAGTTGAAAGATTTCTTGTTGACTATTAGAGTCTCAGTCTGGTACGCGCGCCCAAGAGGGTTTTTGAAACCTGAAACTCTCACATCTTTTGTATAAATCCACCTCCCGTTGGCCAGAGATAATGCCAAGGCTAACACAATAACAACAGCTGGATGATGCTGAGACTGACAATGGGAGTTATTTATCAATCTTCAATGAGAGAGAAAATACTTAGGTTCCTGTATCAAGTGGCTTTTGGGGAAAATTCTGACAACCTGTGCCCATCACTTTCTTTTTAATCACATGATTTCTAAAGCTAAGCAGCAGCAGCAGCAATAGGATCACACCACTGGGGTTCAACATGAATGTTCCAGTGTCTACATTTCTGCAAAGTCGAAAGCCAAGCTCTGACTGTATATTTACCTCAAATCACTTGACAACAGCAAGTTATCAGAAGGATAATGCTCAATTCTGTTGTTTTAAGAGGTTTCTAATTCAAAGACTGACCATGAGAGAAAATATCCCCAAAAGAAAACATGAACATCACTTAAATCTAAGAGTGAATGAGAGGATCGTAACTTCATCTCAGAGCTGCAGAGTGAGCTTTAGAGGTCCAGTGATAAAGGGCGCTTAAGCTCGTCTAGACTTGTGCTTCCTGAAATGTAGCCAGAAGACAATGTTACACTATCTACATAAACACCTTCCTAGAGAACCTGGTTAAAAGAAAATTACACACACACACACACACACACACACACACAAACACACACACACTCCTTTATGAAATCTATCACTAGAAATTAGGATTCAGAAAGTTTTAGGTGTAGCTAAAGAAGGTGTGTTTTTCAAATATCCTAGGTAATCTTGACTCTTACAGGGCTAAAAATAATACAGCTCTAATGCAGGTGCATACTTAGATGTCCTTAAGGGTATTAAAGTATAAAGGCTATAAAGGGTATGGGAGGAAAGGGAAGTGGGAGTGTGTGTTCTACCACAGACCACTGGAGTTTATAGCGATGGAAGGCTCTAGTTCATTGGTCTCAAGCTTCATTGGGAATTATCAGCCATGACAGGATGAGGTGGTACCAAGTGTCCATACTAGGAATAATAGCCACAGAAATAATAGTATTGTCCCCACAAAGTGATGGCACCCACTATTCGTGGTATCAGACAGTGCTGTTCCGTGAAAGAGGCCGTCCTAAGCAGAAAAACAGTGCTGTCCAGGCTGGCTGCCTGGAGTCACTCAGCAGCTACTAAGAGACACTTCACTGGTCTCTTATGAAGAAATGCATGAGAATAGTGCATCACTTAAAAAAAAAGTTCAAGGGTGGTTTGTCTAGTGGAAATTTCTCTTCTAGTTTGCTCACACATTGTATTTTTGGTAATCATTTGTGTAGCTTTTGCATTCCTGGAAATGAGAGGTTTTTAGTATCGCTAAGCATGTGAATCTACTGAGTGTACAGAGCACTGTATTAATCAATGTATAATTGTATACATCATATATAATAATGCATGTAACACAAAAGTATAATAACACCCTACAAATTAGTGGTTATGTTGATTCTTGGCTAAAACTAGAAACATTTGAACGGCACCATCATGCAAGATTGACAAAACGCCACCCAGACGTTTTAGCTCCCCTCTTTTGTTCTTTCAACCTTTCAGCTTACGGAACTCATTATTATTCCAGTGCACAGGAGTATGTTGAGATGCATAAGCAGTTAAATATTTTGTAGTCCAATATCCTCGCAGTCACAGATAAGACAATAATAGAATTTCATCTCTTACTCACTCAGATCTCCTTGAACGATCATAATGATCAACAACTTTGAGTGTTGGCAAATTGATGACTGTAGACCTGTGGGGCCATTAGAAACCAGTCCCTTTAAAATTACACTCACTTTCAAGTCACAGAGTTGTAACGGAATTAGGAGAAACGTCAGTAATGAATCCATAGGCATAAAAAATCAGGCTACAATAGCTTCTTAACCATTCACTGAAGTTTCTAGTGTTTGGAAACACATTATTCTGTAATGAATGCATTCCCTCTTTCATTGTAATAATGAAAATTTTAAATCCACACACAGGAAATACTATTTTAGCTACTATTTTCTTCGTATCACTCCTACAAAGCACATCCACCTGATTATATGCAAGTCTAAGAAAGAAAAAAAAATCCTGCAGCAGTGTATCTGGAACTATATCATTATTGAAGTTAAAAAGAACATATGAAGAATAACAGATCAACACACACTATTTTAATTATCTGTGCGTACAAAGCATATGGGATCCAGAACTATCTTATGGTACACTGAACAGCTTTTATAAGTTCTTCTATAGTTTGCTACACTTTTAAGCTTGCTATTATAGATGTCATTTAGCTCGATTGTGTCAAGTTGTAGCAGTAAAGAGCGAACACTACACAGTGAAAATATGACTCTTAAAGTCCTTAACAATAATTACAAAGGAGGAAAATAAATAAGAAAATGAATAATAAAGCAGCTTAATTACTGAGGAGAGTATGGTTTTCATATCTTTGTATCGCAGCCTGGCCCAGCCCTTTAATGTGCATCCTTTTCTCCCCATGCAATCTTACCTCAAATGTCTCCCCAGTAAGACTATTCTTGGCCATCCTCTCTAAGGCAGTGCTCTCCTTTTACAGATCTATCTTCAGCTGTCCTGTTTATAGTTTGATTGCTTGTATCTTAACCTTAGTCTTCTTCTTCCCTATCTTTCTCTTGCTAGAATTTAAGTCTCATGTGAGTGAGGCCCTAATCTAAATTGTGCACAGTTCTTTCTGCAGTACAAGGCCTCAGCACAGCTCCAAGCACTGAATGTAGTCAACAGCATGGTGGGGACTTTGGGAAAAAGATACTGGGAGCCATGGGACCTACCACACACATAGCCATCTTCTTGAACTCTTTCAGGAAATTCATACAGTATCCGAAGCCAAACCAAGGACCTCAGGTTGAGGAACATGACAGTGTTTCCACATCACTGACCTTCTGTAGACACTTAAACAAACCTGAATGGATGAATGATGATATGCACACCCTGTGAAGATTGCGTAAGACTATGCAAATGTGCACATTTCCCCTTCCCCAGTATGAATATAATTTCTAATAATTCATTCCTTGTGGTTAATAGACTGGAAATATCTGCTTTACCCTTCCCACGGGGGGAAAAAAATCACCTTTCCTTCATCTAAATTTGAGTCTTTTGTACAGCATTCTAGAAAAAGCATAATGTTTCCCTCCATTATGCGCAGTTTCACTATTTGCAGTAGAATTACATGTGCTTAATTATGGTCAACAGAATAAAATAATATATTTTGAGAGTGAAAGACCACACACACACACACACACACACACACACGCATCACCTTTATTATAGTATATAATTATAATTGTTCTCTTATTATTACTGTTGCTAATATCACATCTAATTTATAACTTTAACATAGGTATGTATACTTAGAAAAATACAGTATTACAGGATTTAGTAATATTTGCAGTATCAGGGGTCAGTGGAAGTCCTGAATCTTCTGAGGACAAGAGGGTCTACTGTAATTATTCCCATGATTCAATGTGGGATGAAAATGATCATGTAATTTCCACTGAGCTGTTTTGAGTGGAACATAGTACCACTTCTTTATCCACACCATTCTGACAGTCTACTTAGGGTCAAGAACACCAACACTTGTGGAAAGCAAACAAATTCAAGATGGGAGGTCACCCGGAGAATTCACATCCTCTCATTTTTTAAAGTACATCATGAGTCTTCTCTGATATCATGTATAAAATAATCACCACCAATATCACACCAATCACACCATACCCCTTTCTTTATTTTTTATTAGTACCTGTTTGCAGGACATATAATTACAATTATCACAGGGAATTGGTACATGCATATAATGTATCTTAATTCATTTTTTTCCCCTCTCTTTTCAATCCCCTAACTTCCCTCTTGTTCTTTCCAATTCTTGGTCCTCTTTTCATTTGCAAAAGCTCTATTTTCATCATTTTCCCTCTTCAATTCTTCTTTATCCCCCTTCCCCCTCCTCTTTATTCCCTCCCTCCTCTTGTCCCCCCTTCCATTTGAAAAAGATCTCCCTACTTCCTATTTATGTAGCTTCTGTTTTATGATCACAAATTCGAGAGAGAGAGAGAGCAAAATAGAAAACAAAAAAGAAGTAGTATAGAGATTAGTTTTGTAATTATTATTTTCATTGTTATTTTTGTAGCTATTATCTCCAAATTACATTATTTACATTTTTCTTACTGGCACAAATTATATAGGGTAACTTTATTTCATTACCACTGTACCTCATAGAAGGTTTCAATAAATGCACATTACCTAAAAGAGTGAACATAAGTAGGGTTTGTGCCAGGCCCAACTTTTTTCAATCCCAACCCTTCCCTTCCCTGTGATACGTCATATTCTACATGTGCTGCAGTGGAAGGGCCCATCTCATTATCTTTATTTAAAGTAGTCTATGTGGTGGCGCACGCCTGTAATCCCAGTACTTGGAAGGCTGAGCAGGAAGATCACTGCAAGTTCAAGGCCTGCCTGGGCTACACAGTGAGTTTAAGGATAGCCTGAGCTATATAGTGAGACCCTGCCTCAAAACAACAAAAACGTTGTATGGCTTAGAGTTTCCGTCAAAACTGAGTAACGTGAAACACATTCTTAGCTTCTGGAAACAAATGTTTGAAACAAATTACAATACAAATATAGCTAAGAAGGAAAAAGCATTGAAGAAAAAATTATTAAAAAAAATAAGTGGGACAAGAAACAAATGTAAAGAAAAGCAAAAAGGCAGAAAATGGAAAGAAATGATCCATTGTGAAAGCTTCTGTAAGGAGAAGTTACGTATCACCGACTCTTTTCATTTTCTCTGCCAACAAATACATGTTTGGGGAAGTTTAAAGAACCTCTGAAAGGTTCCTGCTGTGCCCCTCTGCAAGCCTCTTCAGCCCTTCTTCCCAGCACCTCTGACATTTCTTTTGGACCCAGCACCTCAACCTCTCTCCTATGAGCATGTGGGGCACCCACTCCTCTGCCTAGGGCTTCTGTGTCCTGGAAGGTCACAGCCCGCCTCCCACTCCAGGCAGGCCAGGGGCTTCAGGACTCTCCAGTGCTGTGCATTACTCTGCCACCACACTTTTACCTCCCTCTCTTTGCACTACTCGTGGGAATTTGCACATTACACAAAGTAGCACCTCTCTACCCTCTCAGTCTTGCCCAGGACTCCCATGTCTACCTTTCACTCTTCACTTTGCAGCACCTCAGTTCCTGGAGCTTCTTGGTCTCACTGCACGGTAGAATCAAGTTACCTCACGCATGCTGCTCCTACCATCTCCTCTTTGAAAGAAAATATACTCTAAATGGATCACGTTGCTGCTGCCTGTGGGTGAAAAGATAGCTTCTCAGAGAAGAATCTTCTCTCCAAATGTACTGATCAGAATATGTGAACCAAAGGCCATGGGGAATTTGAGTTTCATTTTTCACTGAAAGAATATGAATAGAAGAAAGAGTGGTGAACCTAACAAGATATACTATTTAAATTTGGCTTTATTTTGTGTTAATCATTTTTTAGACTAAGGAAAAACACTTACTGAAAGAATACGTCATTCAACTTGAAGCCCATTGTTCCACGCAATGGAAATTTAGGAGCGGCTTAATGAAAAGAACATTTTAAAAAAAAGAAAGCCAACACACTGGATCCACACACAGAACATAATATTCTTTTTCTGTCTCAGAAATCCAACAGCAAGACTACAAAAAGAAAAAAAAAAGGAACTTTAAAAAATATCACCTCCTATAAACATGGTCCTGTGGCATGAACCCTATGAATAGAAATATAATAAACCTGCAGTTTAACCAAAAAGTTGTTGGGACTGAAATAAAACAATGATTTGCATTTTTTGCTTCTAAGCTAGTAATAAGAACATCAGCCTTTAAAAATGCATAAATATTACACTCAGATTTTTTCCTTGGAAATGTCTTCAAACATGTCTCTTAATAACAAATCACAAAGCACTAAAAATGGATGTGTTAGAAAGAATTCTTTCTAAATACAGTTATGAAGCACACAGACTTATATTAACAAACCAATGTAACACAGAGAAGAGTTTGACCTGTGTTTCAGTGTTGGCTACCTTTTGTGTCTTTGGTAGTTATATAAGCTCTCTGAGTCTCAGCTTCTCAATAAGTAAAGTGCACCTAATAATGTCTTCAGAATGTTCTTGGGGGCCTGATATGCAACATAGTCTCCCTTTTTCTTTTATGAGTACAAACTTCTTCTGCTTTATTCTCTTAAATTACACCACAAAATATGAACTTATATCCCTTTCACTTGGTTTTGTTTTGTAACTCTTGATTTAATATGAACAACTTGAAAAATTCTTCCTGTTTATTGCCACCTGGCATAAAAACTGCATAAATATTTTATTTCCAAATCCTTCCTGTTGTTGTAGTCCAGCATGACAGTCAAATCTCTTTCTTCATGCCTCAGCGACTTTATACTAATTCTTGGGTTAAATAGTACTGTTTACAGATACACTATGTTCTAAAATGTGTACATAAATTGGTTCATTAGAATCACAAATTCACTAATTTAAGCGATTGCTCAACATCAGTTAAACTCAAGTTCAGTGTGCAAACATTTCTAAACCTCTATTCTAGTGGATGTTAATAATGACATTGCCCTTTGACCTACATTTGGAGTCTTTGAGTGGATGGTACAAAAATGGCCTAACTAGAGGGCTGGCAAGAGAGTTATAAAACACCTTGGTTAGTTAGAGATATATTTTCTTTCTCTCTCTTTCTTTTCCTTTCTTTTCTTTTCTTTTCCTCTCTCTCCCTCCCTCCCTCCCTCCCTCTCCCTCTCTCTCTCTCTCTCTCTCTCTCTCTCTCTCTACCAGGGATTGAACTTAGGACCTTGCACTTTCGAGGCAGGTGCAGTGATAATGAGCTAAATTCCCATGGTTAGAGGGACATTTTCAAAGTAGTGGGGTTATTATTCTTGATACAATTGTATCCTGTTTGTGAATACCATCTAACCCTTCCAAGGTTTCCTATGTCTCTGGGCTAAGGTATTCCCCATGGCTCTTCCCCTGCCTCTTCAAGGGAGGTGTCCACCAATGAGTTCCATTATCCTAGATACTCAGTGGTCTAACTACCAGTCTCTAATTTACCCACTCATATCTTCCTGCCTATGGTCACTGACCTCAGCCAAAGCTTAGGAGGAAGACAAATTA
The DNA here is from genome assembly GCF_012274545.1 of Fukomys damarensis. NCBI lineage: Eukaryota > Metazoa > Chordata > Mammalia > Rodentia > Bathyergidae > Fukomys > Fukomys damarensis. Next base: position 35,997,459 of record NW_022900932.1, read on the forward strand.
TATAAAAACACAAAAATATAAAGATCTAATAGATCTAGGATCCTTGCAAAAGTTTTGCTGATTTCAAACAGTTTGATTGCTCACTGAAAGTAATTACCTATTTATAAAGTTTCAGACAAAGCAACAAGAGAGAGGAGAAAACAGACTGTGTGATTTCCAAGAAACCAGAGGGCTAGTTTCATCTCATAGTAGGTAAGCCCTTGCAAGAAATACATCTCTCCAAAAGGAGTTCTGCTTCTTATAGTTCATATACTTCCTTTGGCTCTTCACCTGTTAACATTGTACATTTCTGTGTTTCTTAAATAACAGCTCCTAACGTGTGTGTCAGTAGTCATGTTTCTGGCAGCTGGAGCTTTTTGTTTGTTTTTGGGGTTAGGGAGATAGAAAATAGGGAATGAGTAAGAGGTTATTTATAATATGGGTCATTTGTATCTAGGAGTACTTTGTTTTTTCCCTTTGCTAAGAGGAAAGGTGCATCTATCCTTGTAATTCAGCCAGAAAGAAAAGATATGATGGAAATTCTTGGGTTGAAAAGTTTAGTCGGTGAAACAGGTATCAGGGGATTTAACTTTTTGTATTTTTTGTAAAACAATGTACCTGCTTAACAAAGAAATGTGAGTGGAATCAAATGAAACTTGTGAAATACGTAAGCTATTGGGAAATGTTTGCTAGAAGAATATAAAGTAGTGCTATTTAAATAAATATGTTCAAGAACATATTTTTTAAAATTCTGTATCATTTAAAAGATCTTCAGTTGAACAGAGTATAAATTTGCACCGGTGCGTTTAAGGTGACGGTTACTGCCACTGGCTTTCAGTTTGACCTTTGCACGCTTTCCTCTGTGGACTCTTTGGTAATTCACTGTTGTTGACTTTCAGGGCTCAGAAATCTCACTATTGCTCACATCACAACTCTTTTGTTTTTATGGGGGCAGGAGCTGGGAATTGAACCCAGGGCCTCACAGGTTCACAGCAAGCCCCTGAGCTGTACCTTCACCCCACCCAGACTCTTTTAGCACCCTTAGGTCCTCCCGGTACTTCAGGCCCCTTGACATGCTGGTGATTCCACATATCTGTGCATCCAAAATGTCTCTCCAGATTCACACCTGTACAGCCATCTGGAAGTGTCGCATAGAATTTCTGGCTCACCCAGGACAAAAATCCTGTTTTCCTCGTTAGATCATCTGCTTGTTATATTTTCTACTTTGTTGAATCGAACCTCCATCTATTCCCTGCTCATGGAGCTAGAAAACATAGGAACTGCCTCGTTGGCTTTCTTCTCTGCCAGTAGCAAAGCCTCTGAGGTGTGTGGCCTTCCGTCAGTTTTTATGAGCCTCCAGTTCAAAGTGTCAGCTTTACACCACCTTACACTCTGCTTTAACATTTAGAAGAATGGTTCTCAACTAGCTGCATGTTAGAAATCATGGGGGAGATTTTTAAAACTACAATGCCTGAGCATTGTTTTGAGAAAGGCTGATTTAATTAGTCTGAGACAGGCTCGGTCAGAGACAGTGCTTAAACAGTTTCACAGGTGATTAGAATGAGCTGCAACCCACTGCTCTAGAAGTTACCCACATCCCTCAGGAAAAACCCCACATCCAGTTCCCAGATCAATAAGACTCTTCACACTCAGGTCCATGCCGTTCCTGCAGCTCTTCCTCTTTCTTCCACTTCTCTCTACCTTTGCCATGGACACCTTGAGCGGCAGAAGAGCAGGCTGTGTAAACTGTCTTCCACATCTCCTCTCTTACCTTAATGCATTTGTATATTCTTTTTCCCCCTTTTCTACTGTATTCTTTCTTTGTTTCCTTCTCTGGATCATTTATACTTGCCTTTTCCCTTAACAACAAGAAGCCTTTCCTGACATATCCCAACCAGACCAAGGTAGAAATACCCCTCTCCTGTAGCAATGTTGGTCTCTCATTTGGGGGCATTCGCCACTGAGCTATTCATGACAGTTTATGCTATTGATTCAGACTCTGTGTAGAAACTAAACGGTTTATGTTTATTTTTCTCATCAGCTCCCAGCACGGCGTATGTGCTTTGAAACACTTTGAATGTGTTTCTCAAATGCTGTGTGTGTATTGACAGGAACAGGTAAATTTGAACTTTATGCTTAAATTTAATTACATTTAGAAATAAAGGTGTTTGTACCCTGTCAATACATTTATAGTATTTTCACTTGCTTTCAAACTCAACTCAGTAGACTTCAGCTCATACTCTCTGCATTCAGCAACATAATACAAACAAATATATTGCTAAGTGATATTCAACAATATTTTCTAGCAGCAAAATCAGGCTTTTCCTAGTTCCATTATTTTTATTAAAATAATTTAATAGAAAAAATGTTTTATGAACAAATTTTATGAGGTCTGGTTTACCTGTATACTGGGAACACAAAGGTAATTTTTCTCCCATTTTGGTTTATCTTAAACCATAAGCTGCTTATGATATAAAAATGATGCAGCATAAGATGTATGAGCTGGTGAAGATGATGGTAGACAATAAAGTCACTGTATAACCTGGAAATAAAACACACAACTTTGTCTTGACAAATACGCCCCTCAGATGAACGAGGATGCCATGTCCAACACTTTATCCTTTTCTACTTCTAGGTAACCCCAAAATCCAAGATGTTGACTGTAGAATTTTAGTTCTATTTTGCTTTCAGAAAGTCTAAGTCACATAAGGACTTGATCATAGAATTTTTTTTTTTTTTTTTGAGACAGGGTCTCACTATATAGTTGAGACTGACCTGGAACTCACTATGTAGCCCAGGCTGGTCTCCAACTCACAGCGATCCTCCTGCCTCAGCCTCCCAAGTGCTGGGATTATAGGCATGTGCCACCACACACGACTTTGATCATAGAATTTTAATGCCTTAGAATGACAAATTATGGTGCCATAGAAATAGCAACAAGCCAAAAGTAAGCAGCCTACCACTTGCCAAGAACATCGGGAGTCAAACATTGTCACAAGCACAGTAAGGAACACTGCCACTTCTGTGGCATAAACAACCAACTGTCCACTAAATGTTTGTCCCAAGAGAGGGAATATAGTGCCAGCCTTTGTGGATGCAGATGCTTTCAGTTATGAGTGTAAGGAGGTACAACCCTTCCAATTTTGACTCATAACTTTTCACATAACTTTTCCTATTGTCTTTCCCCTTTAGGTACTAGGAGTGAGTTAAGATTTTAAGAGTGTCTAAAGATATCAGACACAGCATGGACAAGAGCTATGAAGTTATCTGTTCAAACACTCAATACTCTTATACAAGAAATAATTTATCATGTTAAGCACCGACACTGTAGAGTTTATTTCTTATTGCAAGTAGTATTATTTTACCATTTGATGAAATGTTGTTATCGCAATTTTTTATGGCTGGGGAAACTAAGGTTCAGAGAGAAAGGTTGGAGACACAATATTTCAATATAATTAGAACAACCATTGCTTTATTCTCTTATTTTCATTTCAGAGTTTTTTTTTTTTTGTTTTTTTTTTTTTTTTTTTTTTTTTTTTTTTTTGGTGCCAGGGATTGAACTCGGGTCCTTGCGCATGCAAGGCAAGCCACCGAACCACTGAGCTAAATCCCCAGCCCTTCAGAGTAATTTTTTAGTGTGCATCAACTAAACCTCAGTAGAAATCCAAATCAAACTCAAAATGTACTTCACTAGACATGAAGTTGTGAGATAGTGTCATATCCATTAACCAGTTCTCAGAAGACCATAGGATGTATGAAAGGTGAGAGCAACAATAGTTCTGAAGGACACCCACCTTATGCTGTCATTGAGAGTGGTGAGAACTTTGAGGTAGTACCTTAAAAGCAAATTTAAAAGTTAAAAGTACCAAATCCTCTCTCTTCAGTATAAATAGTCAGAAAAAATGTATGTCACCAGGAAAAAGGAAGAATAATCAATATTCACTGAATATTTAATATGAGGAGTACCTTGATTCAGGCTTTACATGTACGATATTTTATTTAAAACTCAAAAACAGCCAGGCGTTGTGGTGCATGCTTGTAATCCCAGCACTCGGGAGGCTGAGGCAGGAGGATCACTGTGAGTTGGAGACTAGCCTGGGCTACATAGTGAGTTCCAGGTCAGTCTTAACTACATAGTGAGACCCTGTCTCAAACAAACAAACAAACAAACAAACAAACAAAAACCTCAAAAGCAAACCTTAAAAGAAACCTTCCACATGGGTAGACGTGAATGTCAAAGTTCACGGAGGCTCAGAGATTGGTGCATATTTCATCATTAGAGAAGGAAGCTGGGATTAAACACAGATCTGATTGCTCATGTGTCTCATGCTACGTACTCAGAAAACATTTACACTTGGGGACAGAGTGCCTAAAAACTTAAGGTAGGTAGTGTAAACATTTCAAGCAGACCAGCTGGGGAGCTGTGTTGTATAAAAAATACATGCTAAAAAAAAGTGCATGTACTTTCATGCAGAAATATGGGCCCTGGATTACCACACCCTCCAAATTTTAGAACACCAAAAAAAAAAAAAAAAAAAAAGTCTTATTATACAAGATACCCAAATGTGTAAATGTTGATGATAGGTCATGTGTAACTAGCTGGCCATTAAGCACATCTTTGGACTGGACTAGGTACAATGATTGCCAGTTAGCAATTTATGATTCTTTTTGGCAGAGGGAAGGGAGGAACTGGGGATGAAACTCAGGACCTTGTGCTTGCGAGGCAGGAAGTGGCACCACTGAGCTTAATCCTTGACCTGCAATTTATGATTTTAATGGACATTCATGTCTGGTTTGACTATTCATCAACAAGAAAGATAACAAGGATTCCACGCAACACTTTGAGAACTCCAAATGTTGACTCTTAATGCTGGATAAACCTCCAACCCCAGTGAAATGAAGGCAGGGACATTTTTTGCAAAGTCAAAAAATGATACAGATTCAACTCTATATTTGTGAAAGGAAAAAAATGGGTAGCAACTGTAGATTTTCTGCCTGACTATTCTAGCAGATAGGCTAATTTTGGTATGAGTGTTTTTAGTTTAGACTTGGTGAACCTAGGTTTTAATATAATAAAATATTATTTCAGAATTGTGCCCAGAGCAAAATCAGGGCTTCTGGTCCACGCTCAGATGGGTCTTGTTTATCCTAAGTTATCCTTATTAGAAGGGAAGGAATGCCCCACAGGGATCCTGGAAACAATTCCACCTAATTAGAATGCGGATCACCCACACAGAGGCTGGGAGGGGGCCCTCCGAGACTGTCAAGATCAGGCAAATTTCCTGACCTACGCTATTTTACTTGCGCACTCCGCTGGGGATGAGGCAGGGAGCCGAGAATATGAAGCACTAGATCATCTGTGCTGCTCACCGCTCCCTCTCCCTTTCTATTAATTTGGACTCTGTCTACATATATTCATCGCCTTAGACTAGGGAAGAGCCTCTGGCTAGCCCAGACCACTTTGAATAAGTATGCAGCTGGGCAAATGAAATTAATATTTGAACTCTCCTGATCACATCAGGCCGTAGATGTTAAGTCTCTGAAAAACATTCCATGAAAATAAAAGATGACCTAGATCTGAAAACCTTATTTAAAGTTGATCACTACTGCCAAGGCTCAGTGTGTAGGCAATATATCCTATATCCGTGTTACTACTAATATAAGCCAATTGCACTTTACAATCTAAAAACTTTCCACAAAGTGGGTCGCAATGAGTTTTCTGTAAGAAAACCCAGTTTCCCTTTGGACTTCATTGTAAAATTAGGGCTTTGTGCACTTGGGGAAAACACCAGGTGGAACTAAACACTTCTGGCAAGCAAAGAATTCAAATGATGGCCAGGGTCAAAGGGACTGCAAAAAAAAAAAATCATATTTCTTCCTGAATAAGAAAGAATGTGGTATTATTTTTGATCTATCTTTCCATCCCTCTATCTCTGTCTCTTCTTTGCATCATAGACATTTCTTGAAGTGTAGAGACACCTTCCTGACAGCAGGATAGACATGAAAGAGACCAAGGTCCTCAGCTCAGCTCCCTCGGGAGCTACTGAGGGATCCTGAATGAGTTAATGCCTCTAAACAGAATAACACAGTTAAGAAGGAGGATCTCTGAAATCCTTTCAAAGCCATTCATTCTCATTTCTAAGTACTGTAATTGTTAATTTCTGCTAAATTCATGCTATTCCTAGGGCTATTCTCTTTCTTGATGTACCCTTTCTCTCCTCTTTCTAGGTGGGCAAGTATCTATCCTCTCAGGTCAAACTTAATAGCAACTCAAATGCTTTCAGTTTCTCCAACCAGAAGTAACCTCTTTACTCTTTGAAAGGGTATGGTTCACATCTTTCCTGCAAAACAACAGTTGTCAAATGAAATATGATTATTTATATATTTCCTGTCTCCCTTGCCGGATACAGCCAAATGTTCGATAGGCCTACATTGGAGGTCTTCCACAGAAGATTGTCACACAATTAGAGAATGGCTCTTTACAAATTGAAGAAAACATATGAGGCTTCTTACATCTGAATTGCATATTAACAAGAAATAAATTTTAGTATAATTATGATTATATATTGCTTGTACTTTAAAATAGTACAAGTATTTTATCTGGCAACCCTATGAATATTATTCATAAGTTATTTTGTTTTTACTTGTATTAAACTTCTGGCTACTTCTTTTTCCAAGAGGTATTACTAAGAAAATGAAACAAGCTTATATGCCCAAATAAATGTCTTTCTTGAAAAAAATCACTTTGGAGTAGGGACAGTGAGAAGGATAGGGAAGGGGGAATAAGGGGAAAGAAAAAA
>NW_022900932.1:36004260-36042885 GCF_012274545.1 Fukomys damarensis
GAGGGAGGGGGGGGCAAGGGGAAAAATGAGAACCAAGACCTGGCATGTAAAGGTACAAGATCCCAGTAATGAATGTAACTGTACTGTCTACCTAGAATGTACCAATAAATTAAATTTTAAAAAATCACTTTGGAAATGCACATATTTATTTATTAATATTGATGTCACCCAAAACATTTGAAATGTTTTTTTAAAATTGCATGCACAATTCTCTTGTTATATAAGAAAATCAGCCTCATTGTCTGAAGCCTATGTATGTGCATAAAATATAGAGACCATAAGTGACCTATTTTTATTTATCATCATTGACATCCAGTTTCATTTCATTCTTCTTGAAGATCAAATTTATCTTGAAAGGCTTAATAGTCGGCACTACTGAAAATAATTTTAAAAGGGCAATTTCCAAATAAATGCAAAATGGTCCAAGAAAGCCCTCTAGATTAAATATAATAAGCTCCCCAGGTGTTACTATGAGGATATTCAAAGAAATGTGTCAAATCTTGTTCTTTTTTATTTGTTAGAAAGTCATATTTCCTTATAATGTCCTAAAGATTCCAAACTTACACTACATGATATAGTCATGCCACCAAACAACTGCTTCTAACACAACAAACACAAACACCATGACAACCTTTCAAAGAGTCCACAGACAGCAAAGTAAAGGCTGCACAGCAGAATCAACTCACACCTACCCTGTGTGCCACAGAATATTACAATGCACATGTGTCCTCAGTATGTTTCATATTTACACAGCACATTTTACTTCTCTATATACACATACTACTACTTAGGACTTTACGTAAATATTTTCCTCACAACTGATATACCTTGAAAACAGAAACTTCTCTACATTCTGAAACAGGCTTACATATGATATAGTACATAATATATGAAATGAAAGAAGGTTCAACTTATAATTAACCATTATAGCTGTTTATTTCCTGTCATTGTAGTTGAAGTTCCTACATGATCCTCAACTAATATTTTGGATCCAACCACAAATATATTTGATGGAGAATTTACTTAGTTCTCCATCTAAGACAAGTTCAAAACAATTTGGCACATTGTTGTTCCCCCTTCCCAACCTCACACAGAAGGACAAGAGGAGATGGAAGGATGGAATAAGCCTTCAAAGAATATTTTTCTTCTTTCCTCAAAAACAAAATGAATCAATATGACAATTGCAGTGGAGCTTACAAGAAAATGGATTTGAGCTTTATGGGATTTGGAATTTAGAAACTGATTGTAAAAGGAAATGTTCATATCAATGTTTAGTTCTTTTGGGCTTCTCAAGCACACCAGTCTAACGATAATATACAAGGGGTTACCATGTTCTTTGAGAATAATCTCAAAGAGACATGACACTCTAAAAGGCGATTTTCATAGGTAATACCTTAACCATTGCAGTTTTGTCTACATTTTTCTCTTTCAACTCCGTAAGAGTATTTTGATAGGTTGTTACCTTATTGATTTTACCAATACCACCATTTATTCTTTCATAAATCAGTAAGAAGTCAAAAAATATAACTTCCCCTTCCTGTATCAACTGCCTACATTAAGGAAATAATCACCAATCTACTTTTTCATAAAAGCCACAGGCACACAAGCTTTTAGGTAAAATAGTTCACTTGAACTGCATGAGTGCATACAGACAGCAACATTTTATTCATTTCTTTCTCCTCCAATGATAAAAGCAGTTCCAAAAGCACCAGTCTCCCAAAGGCTTTTACCTGACAATAAATACATGGTTAATTAGGGCAGTTTTGGGCAGACCTGGACATCCCAGACAAAGTTCTACCACTGAGGCAAAAAAAGCCGTCATTAATGAGAACAATTTGGCAGATATGTGGAACTCAGAATCCAGGGAAAAAAGAAAAAAACCTAGACAAGCAAGTCACTGGTGTTAAGGTTATCAAGATGAAACAAGAAACTTTGAAAGCAACTAAAAATTTAGAAAGAAGCAATGAAGATTAAGGAAGCCAGGAACTCAGCACTGGTGAAGTCTGTTAAACAGCAAAAGGGCCTAAACTGTACTGATTTGGGAGAACTGAGGTTGCATATTAACCCATAAGCAAGTTCATCAATGCAGCACTCGATCCTTCAGATATTTTGATGGTGGACACACTTTTAGGAACAACTAGGCAGAAAACAAAAGACCAAAACTGGAATATAAGATATAGATTTTGTTTCAGTAAAAACAAAAAAGGAACCCTTGACAACAGAAGCAGATTAGTAACAAAACTAGGATCTCAAAAGTAGGCTTTATGTTCTGTCAAATCCTCACTTTTTATTTAAAAAAAAAAAAAAAGGATTAAAATGTACCAAGGTAAGGAAAATAGATTCTGGAGCAAATACCCAGAAGAGTATGCCATTTCTAATAACTGGCAGAAGATCTACCAAGAAACCCACCCAAGATCTCAATAAATATTATTTGATAAAGATATCATATGGTGTCATGCTTGAGCCCAGAATATGCAGATCAGTGACTCTCAAGTCACATGGGGCTCATACATGAGGTTTCCTGGCCTTCAGTTTATTTTGTAAATCGCATTAGTCTACAGCATATGACAACAATTTAGAAAAATCAGTATATTTCACTTAATAACAATTTTGAAAAGAATTACTATTTTCTGTAAAATAAAATAGAAAGGCCTGATGACATTTGCTTTGGAATTCCATGGGCTAGCATTTTGCTGAAACTGAGTAGCTGTCTGCCGACAGGAGATCCATGTGCCGCGGTGCCAAGCTTCTCGCCCAGGCCTTTCCTGCCCAGCTGGCTGTGTAAGTCTGCAATCACTGCTTTAGACAATGGTCAGAATAAAAAGAAATATCAGCGGCTATTGCACGTCACATAGAAAGTTGCCAAACTTGCTAAATAATCTTTGCGTTGGGCCAAAAACAAAGGAAATAAAACTTGATCTTCACCCTGCCTCGAAGTGATAAAACCTAGGCAAGACTGGCAATAGGCAAGCACCAGGGACATTTTCTTGGTTATCTAAATACAAGCTTTGCTTCAACCGTTATATTGTTCATCATCAAAACTGTTGTAAATCGATCAGATACTATCTTAAATGTCAAATATTTGATTCATGTTTGGAAAAGAAAAGAGGGTAATGAATGTGCATTGCTCTTAGCAGTTAATATACCACAAGCAGAATTAATCTAGAAAAATGTGGATATTTGCTTTCAAGCTCCAGGAGTATCACAAAATGTAGTAAAATTATAATCCAAACTTTTCTAGATTTAACATAACATGTAAAAAAAATTCTTAATCTTTTTCTGTAAAATCCAATGATCCATTGCAAACAATACTAAAAGTTTAGATAGGGAAGAAACGTGTCAAAATAAAAGCCTGCTCTGTAATTTCAAAATATTTTTCATTTGTATTTAATACAATTATTGACATCCAAAACAAAAATATCTTATCTTTTCTTTGCAAAAAGGTTTGGGAGGGCCAGGGATTTAGCTTAGTGGTGCCACAACCTGCCTTGAAAGTATAAGGTCCTGAGTTCAATCCCTGGTTCAAAGAAAAAGATTTCCAATTCCTTGAAAACTTGCTGAAGAACATTTGCCATATTGTGCAGATATATGCCAGTTTAAGTTATGACATATTTTGAAAACTGTAGTTTTAAAGTAAGAAAGCACAGTTCTTAGTAAATATGAAATAAACAAAAAGCATTCGTGTTTTATAGACTATGTTAGTTTCTGGAATTTGCTTTCTACCTATTCTCCTTTAGAAAAGAAACAGAATCAGTTTTTTTTTGTTTTTTTTTTTTTATACCTGAGTCCCATGTAAGCCATTTAGAATTTTTAATAATATATTGGTAACCCAAAGTTGTAAATGTCAGTACATATAAGTATAATCATGGGGGGGATGGGGAAAGGTAATAAGGGAAAAGAAAAAAAAATATGAGAAAATGGAAAAATGGAAGTGAAGTGCTTGTAAATGGGGAGGGGAAGACGGGGTGAAGGGAGGGCAGGGACAAGGAGGAAAAATGAGAACCAAGACCTGTCATGTAAGGGTACAAGATCCCAATGATGAATGTACCTGTACTGTATACCTAAAATATACCAATAAACTCAACAAGAAAAAAAAAGTATAATCGCCTCACATTGATTCTGAACTTGGTATTTGCTATTAATCCTCAATAATCTGCATGAACAGAACTGATTTCTGAAGCTGCAATCTTGGAAAGTTACCAATCCGTGCAGAGATGAGTATTTCAGCAGAAAACTGGAGCAATCTACATTTCAGCACATGTTTTTTGCAGGGCACACTTTTCAGTCACTACATATCGCAGTCATTAGCCCTCTTCTGGAAACATACCAGATGTACAGTATGTTCAGACTATTATGTATTCCCTCGAGAAACTATCACTATGATCCAGGGGAGCAAGAAGAACTTTAAAAATTATAATAAAGCATAAAAATAAATCATCCAGGAGTATAAAAATACACGAACAGACAATTCTTCAAAAAGGAGGAAACGGGGCTAAGGATATAGCCCAGTGGTGGAGCACTTGCCTACTTGTATGAGGTCCTGGATTTAATCTCTCATACAGAGCAACAGAGTGAGAGCAAGAGAGACACGGAGAGACAGACAGACAGACAGAGAAGGAACTATAACTTTGGCATAACGAAGTCCTTCATGTAAAGGTTTATCGATTCTAATATCTGAACGTCAGGACACTAAATCAGAATATCAATACAATCAATGTTCTTTATTTATGAAATACTTTTATTAACAGTTTTTTTTTTAGCTTATTTGGCTCATGTCTAAGTGAAGTATAGATGTTTCCAGTGGAGCTGAAGGGCAATAGAGCTGACAAGCAGCATCACGTGCAGTTGGCAACAGCACAGTCCCGGAAACAGGCAGCGGGTTCATGCGGGTCCCACCACGGTCTAATTCACATCTCAGCTCCTCAGCTCCCACATACCCAGACAGGGATCATATCACCTCACAGAGTTATGGTAGAGGTGAAATGAAATAAGACAATAAACACAAGTCACTTAGCAGAGGCTGCAGCACCCGGTAAAGCCATAGGAAATGATAATCACAGTTACTACTGTGAGAGTTTTTCAAGAAAAAATACAGTCTTGAGATATATCTGCTAACTGATTTTCTTGATGAGAAATGGTATGAACATCACTTGATACTCATTAAAGCTTTAGAGGAGTACCAATGGTTGCACGTTGTCTATACGTACTATACATACATGCAGCAATGTAGAGATGCACATTATATTTTAGATTTTACAGAAAATAAATATACCTCACAAAATAAATCAAATATACAAACACATAAAATATGAAACCAAAATCAAAAAGCATTGAAACAACTAAAAACAGAAGCAGAGATATTCAAAAGAGTAAAAGAATAGCTACATGTGAAATTCTACTTTTTTGTGGGGGGACGGAGGTACGAGGGCTCGAACTCAGGCCCTTGCAACTGCAAGGCAGGCCATGTGAAATTCTAATAAGGAATAATGACCTGACTAACGTCAAGGGAATTGACTTCTGGCATGCAAGATACATTTCCTAGAAGGAAATATCTTAAAATAGCACACACAGAACACACAGAACAATGTGCCCATTGCTGGCATTTTCCTAGGGACACATCTACGAGAACAATCACATAGGGTATTCATGATAGCAATATATGTTTGCAAACACTTACTCTATGCCAGGAATATCCTTCAAGCTCTGATGAGTGAACAGAGGATTCTCTGGCCACATGAGTCCATAAGGGCCACTGAGACACAAGTGCTCACAAGGGAGGAGGAGACAAAAGGCAGAGTAGAAAGCACAGGCCAGAGAGACAGATGAGCCAGGTCTGCGTCTGCTGACCTGAAGCTGGGCAACAACTAGGGAGACCTTAGAATATGTGAGAAAGAAACTGAAGAACTGAGTCATGAGGTACTTCCAGTTGCTCTTATCCCTCTCTTTCTTTTGAAAGCTTCTTTAAAACCCCAAACTATAAAATCCATAACTGAATTTACTTACTTAAGGTACTCTTTCTTCTTATGATGTCTAAGCTTTGAATCTGGGAACAAACAGCTTAAGAATAGTAGAAATAGCTATTTCACCTCAGCCTCTGGACTTCTGAAAGCCTCGCTGTATTCCTAAATCACCAAGAAGACCTACACAGCAGGGACGGAGACATTGTTAGGTTACATCCAGGGGAGCCTCTCCAGAAGCCATGCGCACAAGTCATACATCAAGAAATGGGCCTGATTCCTAACTGCGCTTCACAGCCGTGGCTCAGCCCTCCCTGCTGATTCATTTACTTCACCTTCACTGACCCCACTTTCATCCTGCCCTGGAAATATGAGTACTTTCTGAGCTCACCTTCAATTGCTGGTCTTTCCCCATAATTCTGACCCAGGACGGGTATTATATTTTACTATACTCATCTCTTTTGGGGAAAAAAAACCCCTGGATTTCTCTAAATTGATCATAATCCTTATCGTATTTGAGGTTGTATGAGTATTTTGGTGGGCGATACAGCAACCTCTGATTCAAACATTGGCTAGGTTAATCAGAATCACAGTGGTTGATTCAGAGATGGTGGAATATTTCAAGTGTTTTCAGGCAGAGTGATTCCTTGTATTTATTCAGGACTTGGTGAAAAGAGGAGCTTTCTTTCCAATGGGGGTGGCTAAAGGGGTAGAAGGTGCCAGAAAAAACAAACCTAATCTGAGAAAAAAAAAATTAACACAAAACAAACAAGAGTTGAGAGTTAGAAATCTATAACTATGAAAACATATTGATCCTGTCATGCCTAAAGCCAGCTCTGTCCCCACATTATTCAGTTACATGGCCCGATACACTTAATCTTTAAACCAACTTCTGACAGGTTTCTGCGATTTCCAACCCAAATTTTTCTGGTTAAATTTTCATTTTCATTCAATAAATATGTATTGAGATATGTATATGCCAGGCATTTTGTTAAGTGGTGGAAACCTCTGACCCACAAGTTTTTGCCTCTCATCAGCACATGACATTCCTTCTAACCCATAACACCAGTTCTGCTAAATTTGAAAATCATTCACAAAGCTCCAGCTGGCTAAAAGCACTACGTATCCCACTGATTCTGAAAACCCAAACCAACTATGGTACACAAAGCTAATCACTTTCTCTAGAGGATGTGTGTGTGTGTGTGTGTGTGTGTGTGTGTGTGTGTGTGTGTTGTGATCATCTTCTCTGGGATATATATTTTCCCCCCTCTGGAATTTATTAGTAATTCCATCATTTTTCAAGGCTCAACATCTAGGAATTTTGCTTTGCGCTATCCTAGCCACTATTATCAACTCAGTTATCTTGTCCTATGAATTAATTCTTCAAAATTTATCTCCCTTTTCCCTTTATGCCAATTTCTTTCCATTTTTTTGAATTTTTAAATTTATATATGGGCTTCCTGTTTTTTCCTCTCTCAAGTCCTATTCTACATGTGATTTTCATTTTAATTTTTGTAAATATTGATTCCTTTATGTCAAGATCCCACCCTGAAAACTTCATGACCTGCTCCTATAGCCCAGTGTCTCAGCCCACTTTGTTGGCTCCCCACCATCTTCCTTACTTTCAACCTCCATTATTTCCCCTCTCTCTATTTCCAGTATATGCTATTCCTAAAATGTGCCTATCTCTTTATCACTTAGTTTATCTTCCTGCATTGGATTCCTTCTAGCTCATTTATCTCAGTTCTCAGTAGTTTTCACTCCTCTGTGTAGTCTCCAAAACCATAGTTCACTGAACTTTCCTGAAGTGTGATGGCACTTACTGTCTGCAGTGTTCACCTAGCGTATGAAATGGACTGTCTCAAATTATTATCATTACATATCCTTTATATACCCTATCTACAATATTATCTCAGTGCATGAGACCATGTCTATATGTTACTTAGAAGCACAGCATTATATGTACACTCACAATGGGATACACAATAATACTTAAACATATTTTGTGATCATTAGATTTAAAAACATCAGGATGTACTTTTCATTCTTTCTTGTGTGTCAGATTACACAAGAAAAATGGACTACCAAGCAAAAAAGAGGTCAGTATCCCTGATATTATGGTTTTTAATAAAAGGAACAACATACAACCCACTAATCATTCAAAGAAATTAAACTCCTCTATGACAAATTTCAAGAAACAGAGATCCATGATAAGTTCCTAAGAGAACAGACATGTCCTTTGAGGAAGTATAAAAACAAAATGGTTTGCACTTTCAACTTTTATGCAATTTAAAACATCCAACTGGCTGAAATTACTATGCATTTAGAAATGCAAGTATAAAGGATTAATTGTTTAAAAAAAAAGAACACCGGAGAAATTTTGTATTGTGGAAAACCAATAGGGGAGAGGGAGTAGAGGGAAAATGATTTCAAAAAGGAATTAACATGTGTTACATACGTGCACCAACTCCTACAAGGACGCCAAATATGTATCGCAAACACGTACAGAAAACAGGGACAAAGAGACAGACGGAGATAGTAACGAGGGAAGAGAAAGGGGATGCACACAGGAAATCAGGATGTGTTTCTGTACATTTACCAATCTTCCAGAACGAATATAAACATTCTGTACTACAAATATGTCCTAATAAACACACAATACGGGACGAAACAGCCCTAAATTTGTACCTTAGAAACATTAGAATTTTTCTCTTAGCCCTTATTTCCCTATCTTCAAAATGAAATGGAGCTAGGACTGATGATTGCCTACACATTACCCGTGGCTTCCTTTCTTCCTCTCAAATGGAGTACCATTTTTATTCTGTTGCACGTCCCTACCATGTGGGTCAGGAGATATAAACCCCAATTCACACTTCAAAGATATCCAGGATGGTAATTTCAAACCTCTGGCAGGGGCCCTCACTATATGATCTGGGGAAAAAATGATTTAACTCAGCTTTTCTCCTTCTTGGTATCTTCATGAGTTAAAAGCATCATCTACATCCACCTATCTATCTATCTATCTATCTATATTTTATAGTTATGATTTAACTCAGCTTTTCTCCTTCTTGGTATCTTCATGAGTTAAAAGCATCATCTACATCCATCTATCTATCTATCTATCTATCTATCTATCTATCTATCTATCTATATTTTATAGCAGAATAATTTTTAATAGTTACATCTTGGAAATAGCCCAAATGCCTATCAACAGATGAATGAATAAAGATAATGTAGGTTTTTTTTTACATAATGGAGCACTACTCTGCCGTAAAGAAGGATAAGCTTGAGACATTTCCATGTAAATGGGCACACCCCTTAAGTGAAATAATCAGACACACATGTCTAAAAATTGCAGTTTCTCTTGTATGAGAAATATAAAGGGTAAATAAGAACCAAGTGCATCATAGATATTGGGAAATAGGTAGAAAATGTTCAAACGGGAAGGGGAATCAGGCAAGGGAGAGGAGGAAGGGAAAAGAGAAAAGAGAACAGAGGAGAAATTGAAACAAAGCTTTTGTAAGTAAGGGGAAAAGGGTTGAAGGCAGAGGAGGGGAATGGGGAGAAAGAAGAAACATATCATGTATAGGTGCACATTCCCTATGATGAATGTGATCGCTATGTATATCAAAAATGTACCAATAAAATTAATTGAAAAAATAAATTTGGAAACAGGGTCTCATGAAATCATCAAAAAAAGAGAGAATTAATTCCACTAATTATTTATACCTTTACAATTTTATATCTTTATATAAATTACTGACACTACTTATATTTAGCACTACAGTTATTTTAACGGAATATGCAAAGTATTATGACCTGATAGATGGTCACTACATTATTAAACAACTTATACTATAACATTATTAAATTCTCATATCTGCAGTTGTGAAAATATGAATTATTCTAATTTCACCTACACTAATTCATGTCATTTGGGACATCCTTTTCTGAATTTCATTCTCCTCTGTTCATTAAAGGAAGCAGAATCCAAATGTATCATACTGTTAATCTAATCAAATAACATGCCATTGAGCTATATTTTGACTGTTTCTTGTCACTCAGATACTATAAGTCTGGTTTCAATGAAAATCCCAGCCTTTCTTCCCAAGTCAGATTTTGTCTAAAGAAATAAATAATCACTTAGTTGCTTTCCATTTTTATATAATATCTAAAGTCATGATGAATACAAATTAACTTATCCCAGGGCAATCAGGTACTTTAGCTCAATTAAGTGTAAATCCAAATTCCCTGAAGAAAACCACCGAATTAATTAATTTTGCATTGCATGGATTTTTGTTGCAATGTAGGATCCTGTTATTGTTTTACTAATCTATGATTATAAAATCAACTACTTACTGTGGCTTATTGCTTCTTACTGAATTACCAGGTGAAAAGGTTGAATAAAATGTCTAATTTGGTACTGTATAGGAAGGTTTATATCTGACTGAGAGTAATTAATCTGTAGTTTAATTTATTCCCCATGCAACTAGTCATTAATACGAAAATCTAGCTATTTTCACTATACCTCGTAAAAAATATACAAAATATTGTGGGATGTGTACATTAGAATATTTTAGAAGGCTACAAAAGATAAAAGCAGTTAAACACTTGTAGGAAAATTATGTTAGCACATTTATAAACTTGTAAATCAGAAGGAACACTTGGAACAACTAATCACTCCAAATATAGAATTTGTTTAAATGATCCACTCGAACCCAAACAGTATCTCAAATATGGCATATACGATGCAGTTATCTTACACTGCTATCATTGCAATTGCTACTCAGTGGAAACGTCTCAAGTTCATGAGGATGAGCTGTCAGGCTAATTCATAATGACAATAGTTTGTCCCACTGTTTCAAAAACACAGCAAATATTTCTTCCTGGCTGTTTGATTTGTCACAACACAGAGACAATATGCAGCTATTGATATCACAGACTTCTTTTAAGAAAAATAACTTCAGAATCTTTTGATGCATAGTAACATAAAATCTTAGGTTCTTTTGATACAATACATTTCACATTTACAAAGATTAAAGGGATGCAAAACTTGAACGTCTTCCCATCTTGATGGAACGTCTGTGCTCTGGCCACACCTGCACCTGTCTGATGACAATGAGTAGAAGGCAATGGTTTTGAATGCTTCAAAGTGAATGTGAAGCACAATATGCAAAGTCTTCACCTTCTCTGACCAACCCTGACTTCTCTGAGACTCACTGATCAGGTTCAGAAAGTAGGATTTTCATATAATTGGCTTGGAAATGAATGGAATATGTAACTTCTTGCTTAAAGGTTAAATAAAACTCTTTGATCTCAAAAATCAGACTGGACGCCTTGCGACAAAAAGGCCTATTGAGAGAGAGGAAAAAAGAATTCTTTTTCTCATTGGAAATTCAGCCAGGGAGAGGAAAGTTGATAATCTAACCAAAACTAATATTCTGTTTTAAAAAGTTCCATTCAAACTTCATTAGCAGACAAGATTTACAAGCCATGAAGCTGCCTATAATTTGTAGTTTTCTAACCTCTGGAAATATTTAGTGGAAGTTCTTCCATTTTCAGAAAAAGTGTGGTCTGAGTAGTTACCTCCTGAAATGACTGGCCTACCATTTATTTTCAGTAGCAATGTGAGCTATTCTGCAAACCTACATGAGAATACCTTCATGACATCTACAGCCTCCTATTTTTATAGTAGTAATGTTAGGAGGGGTAACTGTCCCATAAGTGGATGCCAGGGCCTGCATCTGGAATGTCCCACAAAGTTCTCCTGTGTGTGGAAGGTAAACGGATCATGGAGAGCCACAGTGAACTTGATCTTAATAGTTGGGGCCTAGGTGAACGTGGCTCATTCTGGGAGTGACCTGGAAGGTGCCTCTCCCTCCCCGTGCTCTCCCTTTTCACTGTGCTTTCTGACTACCATGATGGGAGCTGCTTTCTTGCACCAGACCTTTCCACTATGTCCTTCCTGTCTTGGAACCAACCAAGGACTAAAATCTCTAAAAACCATTAGCACAAATAAGCATCTCCTTTTAAGTTCTGGGTTCTGGATACTGTGACCTACTGACAAAAAAACAGTAGAAAAAATTAAAAAGGACAGTATTTTGCATCCATCAAAGTGGGGTATAGGGACTGATACAATTTCTGCCACTGATTTTAACTGTGACAAATTCTCTCTGTTGGATTGGTTTAATAAGCATACATGGCTCGTCTCCTGCCAGATTGCAATTTAGTTTATCAAAATCATTTTCCTCCTCTGTTTTTTTCCTATTGCATTACAGCCAACTATGGCTGCCAAGTTTGAGTTTCTGCTCTATTCCAGATATTATGGTTGGGGCCTTAATATGCTTTCATTTTAATCTTCAAGTGACCATTATAGTGTCACTTTCTTTTTATGCAGGGAAGGAAGAACTGCTCAATATGAAGGAGCTGTGGAACTTAGGTTCATCTGGTGAAAAGTACCATGTTTCTCCTTCTACATTAATCCTTCCAAGAAGCATTAAAGTAAAAAAGGCAATGCCATCTACAGAGTTGAAAGGTTAGTCGGCTAAGCTGTCTTTATTTCATGGAAAAGAATGGAGAACTCGGAAGAGATTGTTTTTATCACCCGTTCAATAATATAAGAATTTCAACATTCCAATCAGAATTGATCTGTTTTCTAGAGAACTTGATAAACTTTTGAAAAAACTAGTAACACGAATTTTTGCTCTTCATGGGAAAGGAACATCAATTTTATACATGAATTTAAACACCAAGATTGAGTACCTGACAAATAATTATTTATGTGTCAGTGCATTTTTAAACACAAATCAATAAATGTTATTCAGTATACTGTTGAGGCCCAGAAAATGATACTCCCAAGTGTGAGTTTTTGACATTTTGAGCGGAATGGACCTCTCTCGTCTCTACCTGTCTCAATCTTCTATAATTCTCTTTCTGTCCGGATGCACAGGTAGAGACTTTTTCTAAAATTCTCTTATTTACTTAAAGACTAGATCCACCAAAGAGGAATACAATTGTCTTGAATTTTCATAAAAATTTTCACTAAAATTACATTCACATCACAGAAGAAAAGACCGAGTATCAAATACCACAGAGAGTCAAAAAAACTTAATCTCAAGGCAATGTGTGCTCTCTGAGTACATTCACTTCCTCCAAAAGTTAATTACTACCTCTCTAAAGCATCCCTTCCTTTCCTCTCCCTTATGACGAGGAGTATGTAAGCTTCCCCTATAATGGCCCCTTTTTTTTTCAGTTTCCCTCATATTTCGTATGGCTCCAACATTTATGTAGATTAATACAATGTACATATTTTTCTACTGTTATTCTCCCTTCTGTCAGTCAATTTCAACCAACTCTATGTGAACTGTATGAAAAAAAAGTTTTAACTTCCTTTAATATCAAAATTTTAGCATATAAACACACAGCTCCTGGTGTATTGAGAGGGCAATTATTATACAACATCGCGCTCGAGTTCTAGGCTCTCTCTTCCCCCCTTTCCCTCCTCCCCCCTCCCCCCTCCTTCTTCTGCTTCCTCCTGTTTCCATTGGCCCAATGTGCTAACGCTAGAGCTTTCCTCTAAATACTTATATATACACCTTCACACACACATTTGGATTAAATGAGACTATCAAGTAATATTTGTTATATCCCATTTATGCACTACTGCTCAAGTATTAATTTACTAATCAAAGTACTAAAGTGTGATTACATCAGTGTCTCGTGTTTATGGCCAAATACCTAGAAGAACTGAAGAGAAATTCTGGCATCTGGTAACTGATTCAAGATCTAGGAGAAGTACGTACATTCATGAACAACAGAATCTTCACACATAGTCTGAGTAGACCTATGTTTCCTCATTGAAGTGTAGAAGAGCCAAAGGTTGATTCTTAGCAGAATTGTATGTGCTCATTTCTTGAAGTATACTAATTGACGAATGTGTTATCTCTTGCCAAGAAGTGAGTTCTTAAAATCTTTATTGGGTAATATGCATTTTAGCTTATATAGTAGGAAATGGTCATAGTTTATTATGTCAGTGTTTTCACAAATTTCTTCACGTAAGTTAAGCTATATGCAATAAAATCACCATTAAGATGAGGGTTCTTAATAGACTAGATGATAATTTTTAGTATTACAATCTGTAAATACAAAGGAACACTGCATCCTTCTACTGAGCGCTTGGGAGATAAAATTCACTGGTCTAGATAGAAATGAATTATACATATACTATCAAGTGGTATTTTTTATTGTAGATCAACTCACGTCACATAGAGTTCATGGCTGAGGAAATATTTTTAAGAGCACTGACACCTACTAGAAAAAAAAGCAATGCACAACTTCCCATCAAATCTTGATGCTGCGAGGATAAAGAAGCAATCTGCAGATATCCTTGCAGGTATCTGGTCTGCCTTAATAGGAAACATGACTTTTCTCTATATTGAAACATGGAAAGTAAGCAAAACAAAGTTATCCTTACCTCAAATTATTGAAACCAATTCTATAGAACAAATATCGATTTGTATCTACCATGTGTTTGCCATGATGGGAAAAATCTCTCATACAAAATGAGATGCATGGGTTTATGTGTGCCCTAGAAAGAGTGTAAAAGCTATCATGATTTAAGATGTATCTGTTTATAGAGATGAATGGAAAGCAACACGCAATAATGTAAGAGAAGCAAAGCATGACAGTTAAACGTTCTGGTTATGAGTTCTCTTAGAAAAGTAGTTTTCAGCTAAAAAACAAGAGATGGCAGTGATACCAACATAGGAGTGTAGGATCAGAAGGGACAGGGATCAGGGAGAGATTTGCATACATCCTCTTCCCTCCTTCTTCTTACAACTAATTCTATGATGAAGCAAGTAAAAGGGCATGAGTGGCCCACCACAGAAGATGTGTTTCCCACCCTCGGCTGTTCTGGTAGTTTCATAGTTTTGCAGGTAACTTGTCAGGAGTAGGCAACACAGTGTTCATCTAAGTTGAGAAATATGCACATTTCCAGACAGGGGAGATGGTCTATCCCTGACTGCTTTGAAAAGGAGAACTTCAATTAACCTTTCTGCTTTTTGTAGTAAGTTGGAAGGCACTACTACTCAGTAAGAGGCAAAACAGCTGAAAAAAGTCATCCATCAAGTCCAAGACTGCTTTAGGGGATTCTCCAGTTCCTAGGGAAAGGCTCTGCCTTCCTTGACAGGTTATTCCATCACACTCAAGCACTACTCACACTTTTCCATTGGATGAATTCATTCACAGGAGCACAGAGCATTTCAGATTTCAGACACTCATTCACTCTCTGATCTAGCCAATGATATGAACTGATATGCTGCTAGGTATGAGTTTCTCACATAGGTTTTCCTGGTATTATTCAATCAATGGCATTTCTTATGTTACCACCTATACATTTTTTCCCTGTCTTATTACAAAGGAGACAAATTTATATATCTGTTCCCTCCCAAGGTACACTGAATAAACGAGCACACTTCTGTGCAGGGTGGTGGGAGTAGTGAAAGTCAAACTACAATCTCTGGAACTAGAGGCACAAGTCTCACTTGTGCTATTTACTATTTGTGAGAATCACAAGCATGAGGAAACCTTCCAGGGCTTCGGTTTCCCCCTTTGAAAGACCCAAATACTACAAAAATGTTGAGCACTGCATAAACAAATGAGTATGTTGTAAGCTCAGAAACACTGTTCAATATAAGATATTACTTGTGCTTTTAAACACACTTGAGTACAAATGACATTTTGGAATCTGCAATTATGAATTGATCACCTAGAATGTCTGCTGGTCTGCCGAGGCACTGAAAGGGCACCTCACAATTAACAGACACTGGATGCTACAGTTGAATGAATGAAAAAATAATAACCATTGTTAAGGGCAGCAATTTAAAATGCTTCACTAACCATGACTACAGCATTGTCATAAATATTCACATTTTTTTTCATTTATGTTCTGTTTTATTTGCTGATAGAAACTGAGCTTTTTCACAAATGAAAAATTTGGAAACTGAGTCTGTAACACTACTAGGGTTATAAATACCACTCTGAAATATGTCTGATTATGAAGCATATATTGAGGGATGATTTGAATAGCAAAGAGTAAGAACACTGTGAAACCACTTAAAATAGCAAATAATGATAATTTCAAGGTTTATATTTTCTACATATTTTGAAAATTTTTATTGCCTTTGCATTTTCTGACATATTCTGCATGTTAAAATACTTTACAAATTAATATTGGACGTTATGCTGAAAATACCACAATACATACTAATTTGGACTATCTACTGATGTGGGTCCGTACAAATGTGGTTTTCCTAACTTTCTAAGCTGTTTTTCATAGTTTGCATTACAAAAACTTTTTTTTCACTAAAATGTCTTTTCATCGTTTTGAAGAGAGTTACTATAACACATGAATTAAGCATTGCTGCTACTTTAAACAGAGCATTAACTGCCTGTGTCAAAACTAAAAATATCAGCGTTTTACAAAATAATGAATAATCAATTTCTATGAGATCTTATATATCCCTTTGAATCCTTTTTGAGCCAAGTAAACTTCACCTTTGTGTGTATTTATTTTTGTCTTTAATAGGATCTCTATCCTCATTACTCATTTACCAATCCCTCTGTCCAGTTAGTAGTTAAATCATCTCAAAACACTGGAAGAGGTGCTTCATAGTAAGAAAACAAATTCAATTTGTGATCATTTAATGAAGGCATTTCCCCTTAGCTGTACTGATCATTCATTGTTCTCTTTCTGCAAATTCTATGCAACCAACAGCAAAATAAATAATTTGTTATACTAGAATTGACAACAGTGGATAAATGTCAGAACTTTAAACAGAACTTTCACATGCAACTTTAAGTCCTACTATGGCACGTAACACTTCTTCAAATAAATAAATACTTTTCAACCAAGATTGCTATGGAGTTCATTTCTATGGCCATAATTTCCTCACAAAAAAGAAAAGTTAATTAACTAGATGGATTTTATCAGTTACTTTTAGCTCCAAAATACTATGCAAAGGTTAATTTTATTGTTGACCTCTTTTCTACAACTGCAGATATACTTATCTAAGATAAAGTAATGTTACATATAATAATGTCATAGCTAAGAATGCACAGTCTATTTTGAATGACAGATAAAAGAGTGATTTTTTTCAACAAAGCACTTACAATAACATGCAAACTACTCATTTTAAACAAATATTATGGACATTTTAATTTCTATCTGAAAACCTAGAAGGAACATGTTAATACAGTATATATCTCATCACTGTAAGATGTGAATATTTAACCCTAACTTTCTCACACAATTTCCGAAAGAAATTAATATTTATTGGGTGTATTCTAGGCATCAAGAAGTATGTCAGACATTTATTCATAGCAATCTATATTTAAAGATTAAGTAATTAGTTACTGATTCAGTCCTCCTAACTTTCTACTGTAAAGTTTAAACCCTTTTATTATTGTTGTTGTTGAACATTTTAATACTGATTCAGTCCTAACTTTCTACTGTAAAGTTTAAACCCTTTTATTATTGTTGTTGTTGAATATTTCCACCTTCACTGTATTGCTACCTTTGTCATTATTGTTGTTAATATAAATGATATTTCAATGTACTGGAATTTAATCAGTCAGGCACACACTTAAGAAACATGAGGGAGCGGAGAACAATTCCAAGCTGAAACAAACAATGCAGAAAAGTTTGTAGAAAATTAGTAAATGGTTTCATCAAAACTGGGAAAAAAAATCATTCCCTTTAGAATTTTAAAAAATGAGGCAGACAAGAGAAATGAGAGAGTTGATTAAGATCATAAGGGCAAAAAGAATTAAAAGAATCATACCACAGTGATGTATGTGCACCCACGTTTATAGCAGCACAGTTTGTAATAGCTAAAACTTGGAAACAGCCCAATTACGCATCAACTGGAGACTAGATAAAAATGTGTTTTTTTCTATAAAGTGGAGTACTACTCAGCCATAAAGAATGAGAAACTAGAGTCATTCATAGGAAAATGGATGCATATTGAGGTCATACTTTCAAGTGAAATAAATAAGACATACATGTGTTAATACTGAAGAGTTTCTCTGGTGTGAAAAACTAAAAGTGTAAATAAGATCTAAATTGTATAACCGATAAGGTGAAATAGGAAGAAAAGGGCTAAAGGTGTAGGGGAAGTGGAAAGGGTAGGGGAAAGGTAATAAGGGACAAGAAAAAATATGAGAAAAGGAAAAAATGGAAACAAAGTCTTTGTAAATAGGTAGGGTGGAGGGGGTGAAGGGAGGGCAGGGACAAGGGGAAAAATGAGAACCAAGATCCATCATGTAAAGGTACAAGATCCCAATGATGAACGTAACTGTACCATATGCCTAAAATGTACCAATAAACTCAATGAGAAGAAAAAGATCACAGGGGCCAAGGTTGAGGTCAGAGCGGAGATAAGAGATTTGTAAGAAAGGGAATACGCAGAGCTCACGCACTTAGGGCCTCACTGCGCTCATCAGAGCAGCCAGGGTCTCGTCCTTGGGAGAGCTCAGCTGACGAGGCAATGAGTTTTGCTGTGCATCTTCAATTATCAAAAGTATAAAATTTATTGAATTTTTATGTCAACCTAATATCTCATTGAAATAATATTTGTTCTCATTTTTAAAACTTAAATATGTCTTTCTCGTCACCGTATCTGAAGAAAACTAAGGACAATATTTTGTCACCTAATTCTTTAATCCCCTTCTATTTAAAACACACATCTAAATTCCAAACACATAATTATTTCCTTTTGCTTCTTGCATTTAGAGGTAGATATGATGGATTCAGAAGGCGAAATTAGCCCAATAAGCATAGTACTGTAATAAAAATTGTTATTATACCTAACTCATCTCACCGATATACTCACAACTAATTACACTTTACCACAAAACTTGACTGTTAAAAATATGCAAGGTATTTTCATCTTCCTGACTGCTACTCTGCTATCATGTACAACCTCACAGGCCATGTAAGAAGTACATACTTACTGTTCCATTTGCTTTTTACGCAACCTTTTCCCCCTAGTAGCCCATCGCTTGTCTTGTTCGTGATCTTAAATGCAGAATCCACGAATACATGATCACAAAACAAACACAGAAAATAGAAATGTTGCTTTTGGCCCTTAAGATTTAAAATTTCTCATTTCATTAGTTACCAATATTTGAAAACTGGGATATATCATATAATCGTCCCAATGTACAGGGTCTCCCAACACAGGAAATTTGGGCTGTAGGGGATTTATGGGGGGCTGAAACCAAGTCTGAGCAGCAGTGAGCAAGAGATCTCCAACTCATCATCATGCCCAACTCCCCAGAAATGCCTGGCTCTGAGGCCAAAGGCTTGCCAGAGGACATGCATTGTCACTCTTGCACTACTGTTTTATCATTCAAAAAATATCTCTTATACAAACATCTGTCAGAGAAGTTGAAAATAAAAAGATAATTCGAATCAACTCATTGCCTTTTATTTTCCATTCCAAGGATTAGCAAACGTTTTCTGGAAAGGATCTAATTGTAAATATTTTAGGATTTACTGGCCACACTGCCAGTGTCTAAACTACTCAACTAGGTCGTTACAAGGCAGAGCAGAAGCAATCATAG
This sequence comes from Fukomys damarensis, assembly GCF_012274545.1. Classification (NCBI taxonomy): domain Eukaryota; kingdom Metazoa; phylum Chordata; class Mammalia; order Rodentia; family Bathyergidae; genus Fukomys; species Fukomys damarensis. Next base: position 36,023,844 of record NW_022900932.1, read on the forward strand.
AGAATACGTGCGTAAATGTGGCTGATTATGTTCTAGAAAAGCTTTACTTACAAAAACAGGAGGCAGGCCTCAGAGACCTTTGTTTTACTCTATCTGTGTGCATGATCCAGGCATATGAGCTTTCTTTTTTGTTTGTTTTCCTAGAGAACTGAAGTAGCACCTTTTCGTGCTAAGCACACACAGTACCACTGAGCTATACTCCTAGCCCAGGCATAGAAGTTTTCAGTATCTGTCCCAATCCTTTTGTTTTACAGTTTCACACTCTATGCAACCTTTTTTTGAGTTCTTTTTTTCCCCTTTTGGTTTGAACTCATTTGTTAATGCTGACATTTATTTCAAAATAGGTATTAAAAGATACTGTCAAGATTTTCTATTACTTTTTTCAGTCTGGAGAAGGTCAGCCTATGTTGAGAAGCAGCAAGTGTAGATCTCAAAGAGAGCGGAATAGTAGGAACACAGCTGTGACTCTTGTCGCTCCTTTCTTCAACATCCCTAACGCCCCTCCGCTGCCCTAATAAAATAATGCACTCTGACACCAATTTACTTTCTGAGCTCTACTTGTCTTCCCCTATATAACTCATGAATAATTTGCTCTAATCACTTTGAGATGTTTGTTATGTTCTAAGTATAACTCACTTTCTGCTTTCAAATCCTTTGATCAAGTTTCCCACCATTTATGACAGGTTAGTTTAAGAGGAATCTAGTACTACTTACATTTCAAGATCTTTCTTAACATAATTCCCCTGAAATCTTCCCAGAATGCACCAGTTATACTCAATGTCTTCAACCTTAGTGCTCCCTTACCACAGCAGAACACTTCTTACTAGGTTGCATCGTATGAAATTGTTAATTTTTACAACACAAATGATCGAATATTGGCAACCTAGGATACTAATCTTAATACTGTATAAATAAACATGTACTCCACTCCTTGAGAGAGTGACTGTATTTTTATCCACCTTGCTACTCTCTGGGTATCGAATAATGCCTTGCTCAAAGAAAAGGCTCCACCAGCACTGTCAAATCGACATACTGAGTTTGAAAAACCTCTCAACATTAAGCAGAGTACAGAAGACAGTGTGTACATCTCTAAGTTCCTTTTAACTACTACAACAAGGATGGCCTTAATTCCTGACCTAGATGACTTAAATGTATAAAAATAGTACCTGGGGGAGCAGAAGAGCGGAGTTCTAGTTGAAAGATACACTGGCACTTCCCTGGATGCTGACATTCTGCTCCACCCCCTGAGTAACAGAGGCTCAGATGTTGTTATACGATTCAGTCAGTTCCAACCAGAAATATTATGAAAATCCTGTGGTTGGAAGAAGCACCTGCTTTTTAGAGTACTAAATTCTAGTTTAGTAAAATGTGTGATGTTCTATAGGCTGTTTTATATACTTAAATTCTTCTTTTCAATATGAAAGCAAAAAAGAAATCTACTGGCAATACGGTGCTTGCCACATTCCTGTTGCTACCCAAAGGGAAGCTAGGGAGAAAGAGGAAAAGCCGAAGGTCTATGAATTGGGGCAGTAAAATTTTAATCACCTCTTGGTGTTCTGCTTAACTGACTTGCTGGAGGAGGGAAGGCAGTGGTCTAAACTGCTGTGTCTCCGAATGGAATGTGTAGTACAGTATTCACGAAGGAAAATGCCAGCACTGTAAAACATGCAGTTAAAAGGATGCCATCTTAGTTGTAAGGGGGAAAAAAATGATAAGGTTACCTTTAAAACAGCCCTAATGAACTCTCAGACATTTTTTCCAATGCGTGGTTATAGCTACACAATAGAAAAATTAAGACCAGTCAAATGTCAATCTCTTTGGAAAGGATGGTAGCAACATCTTTTATTTTAGGAAGGTTTTCCTTACAAATATGCTAAAACATTGTCAAGGTTTTTTTTTTAATAATTGGAAAATATATGTTTAAAACATACAAAAGAATACAGCCACTTTACTGTGTTTCATCCCCCTTAAGGGTACTTCAGGGCATTTCTCAGTAAAAAGAAATTAAAATAAGGTCCTTTGGATTCTTTGAAATAGAGATCCCACAGCCTGAGGTTTTTCTGTAGAGGGAAGGAGTGTGAGAAAGCCTCTGAATCGTGTATAAATAAATATAATCTATTTTACATATCTCCACAGAGAGGAGGGTGGACTCAGGAGTGATGCTGAAATTTCAGCTACCTGCAAAAAACTGTTTTGTTGGATTCACCTTGACAAGACAAATGGTGAAAAAAGAAGATAGCATATTCCTAGACCAAATTAAATGCTTGGTCTTCTTAACTTCAGATTGACTTGAAAATCTCATTGTATCAGAAATACATCTTGATTAGCCGCAGAGGTATGATTTATTATATAAAGCAGTTATCATATATTTTTAAATGTTTATGTTGTTCTTTTCTAGGCAATATTTTTTTCTCAACTGTCCTCAGATAAGAAGATGACATTTGAACACTAGAACAAGAAAGGTTCTTTTGTTCCAAAAGAGCAAAACAAACAACTACAAAAATAGAACAAAATTCAAAACTGAAAAGGAAATTATACTTGTTTGGAAACACCTATATTATATCTGAGCATATCTATTCTAGGAATGTATGTACCAAAGTCATTGGCAAGAAAATATTTTAAAATTTACCAAAAGATGGGAGAGGGCAACGTAAGAATTTAACATTCTCTGTTCTCTTTCGAGTAGACTTGGTCTGTCCTCGTCCCTACTTTCCAAGAGGAGAGAAACATGCCTACCAACCTACACCATCCAATCAGCATTTCCTGCTCTTCCTTGCCCATCACTCCTCCTTCCTCCCCTTCTTCCTCTCTCCTTTTCTTTCTCCTCCTCCTCCATCTTTCCTCCCCCTTATACGTAGGACAGCTTTCCCTGGCTACCTCATCATGATCCACAGTCATCATTCTATTCAAATTTCAGTTCTGAAAGCCTCCTAACTTGTTCAGCAGTATTGTTTTGTTTTAGGCCAAACTGTCATACTATGCACAGAATTGTTTTTTTCATAAGAGAACAAAAGACATCCTCCATCAGCAGTGTTGGGGATCCCAGGACCCAGGATTTTGAATGCAGCTCATACAAATAGAGCACCTTTGAAATTGGCTTTGATTTACTGGGTTGTTGATTTGTTAAGGGGCATTTTCATTAGCTTGGGTATTGCCTTCTCAAGTTTAAGGATGGCATGGGAGAGGGAAAGAGCAATTATTTTCTCTGTATCAGAAGTTCTACAGGTTTTCAGACTGAACTCTGAAGATCTAAAAAGAAAAACTGGCATATATAGTAGGAGACAGCAATTGTAACTTAAAACAGCATCTGTTAGTTGAATTGTGACATTTACTGTCACCGTATAGGTTTAGGTACAAGGCTAATCTGTAAAGCTGTTTATTCCTGCCTCAAGAGGAATTAGCACTGGGCGAATGTAAAGAAAACAGAGTTCTGGTGTTAACTCTGCCACTTATTCACAGATCTAAAGGAAAGTACTTTGGCTCCCTTTAGTTTTCCCCTCTTAAAATTATGGGAGTAAATGTTTGCTAACATGTTTTCCAGATCTGATATACAGTGATTCCATTCCCTGTAAGTAAGCAACTAACGAAATGAGGTACTTTTTAGACTGGAGGGAATAAACTCTCACAGAGGCTGCCTGTGCTGTGGCCACCATCCTGGGGTAAATTTTAAAAACAAATAAACAAATAATTCAGCCTATGAGTGAAGAACAATTCTGACATCAGGCAGATTTGGGTTAAAATTCTACCTACTTTGTGAATTTGAGCTAAACATGACTGAGCCTCGTCTCCTTTGGCTGTAAAATGGGAATCCTAATAGGATCTATGCCATGAGGCTGTCGGGAGGGTTAAAAGAATAAAAACACAATACACCCAGCTCGGGGAGTGGCACTTCTCTCATTTTCAATAGATGGGGTAAGAGTAATACAACTGCAGAAATAAGAATTCTGCACATAGAAGAATTATGGACAGGCTAGACATAATAAAAGGCTTTTATCATTCTTTTAGAAGAGATTCACCCCACTGCAGCCCAACTCTGACCCAAATCCTCTCCCTAGGTCCTTGGAGCTCAGTACTTTTATCATCCCAACTTTTTATCCCTTTAAGCAGGGAGTCTTCTTCAACTGACTACAAAGTAATTTGGGCATTTTTCCTCCTGCACAAGATGGCCTCTCCTGAGCTCAAGATGGTAACTTGCCAGTTCCCATCTGATTTTGTCTTATCAGGAGGTATTTCCTCAATTAAATAAAATATACAAAAGATATTGAAGAGGTGTAAAAATTTGAAAGACGTAATTCCTGTTCTTACAAATTACTAATGAGACAATTATCAAAAAACTAGTTTTCCTAAAGAAAAGTAATTAGAAAACACTATTTTTTTTCATTGAATTTATTGGTACATTTTAGGGATACAGTACAGTTACATTCATCGTTGGGATCTTGTACCTCTACGTGACAGGTTTTGGTTCTCATTTTTCCCCTCCTTTCACCCTATCCTCCCTTCCCTATTTACAAATACTTTATTTCCATTTTTTCATTTTCTCATGTATTTTTTTTCTTTTCCCTTATTATCTTTCCCCTATCCTTCCACTTTCCCCTACACCTTTAGCCCTTTTCTTCCTATTTCACATTGTCAATTATATAATTAGGATATTATGTACTATTATAGTTTTTCACACCAGAGAAACTATTCGGTATTTATATATGTGTGACTTATTTATTTCACTTAGGAGTATATCCTTAATATGCATCTTTTTTCCTGTGAATGACTCTAATTTCTCATTCTTTTTGGCTGAGTAGTATTCCATTTTATAGAAAAACCACATCTTCTTTTTCCATTCTCCAACTGATGGGCAAATGGGCTATTTCCAAGTTTTAGCTATTACAAACTGTGCTGCTATGAACATAGGTGTGCATATATCACTGTGATATGATTCTTTTAATTCTTTTGGAAAGATACCCAGTAGAGGAATGGCTGGGTCAAATGGAATCTCTAATCCTAGTTCTTTGAGGTATCTCCATATTAATTTCCATAGTGGGAAGAATCAACATAGTGAAAATGGCCACACTTCCAAAACTGCTATACAGATTCAATGCAATGCTGATTGAGATTCCAACACTATATTTCACAGAATTCGAAAAAAGAATCCAAAAATTCATTTGGAACCAGAAGAGACCTAGAATAGCAAAAGCCATCCTAGGCAACAGAGATATGGCAGAGGGTATAACAATTCCCAATTTGAAACTGTAGCCACTGTGATAAAAACAGCATGGTAGTGGCAAAGAAACAGACCTGAGGATCAGCGGAATAGATTGGAAGATACAAAAAACAGTGTGCTCCAGATGTGCTCAGCTACCTCATCTTTGACAAAGGAGCTGACCATCCTCACTGGAGGCAAGATAAGTCTCTTTAATAAATGGTGTTGGAAAAACTGGATTTCAACCTGCCAAAGATTAAAACTAGACCCTTATTCTTCACCATGCACTAAACTAAAATCCAAGTGGATTAAAGATCTAAATATTAAAAAAGAGTCACTAAATTTGCTGGAAGATAGGTTAGGAAGAACTCTTGAAGACACTGGCATAGGAAAAGACTTTATGAACAAATCCTCAGTAGCTTGGCAACTAGCAGAAAGAATTAACAACTGGGATCTCATCTTATTAAGAAGCTTCTGCACTACAAAAGAAACCATCAACAGAACAAAAAGAAGACACACTTAAAATATATAATGCTAGGAGGCTACAAAAGCTAGTGTAAGGTAATTAATCTGGAAGAGTGAGAAACATTTTACCAGAAGAAACTGATAGGGAGAGGTGAAAAATCTCACAAAGGTATGGACATAAGAAAATTGGAATGCTTAGAAGAAAACAGTAATTTAACATGGATGTGTTATCAGAGGAGGCAACTGAGAGGCAATGACTGTCCCTGAGCACTGGATATGGGATCTGATATGGTCAAAAGCAGTATTTAATTTTTGTTTAACAATTAAGCCATAGCTTACTCATTCAACAGAATATATTGAGTCTCTAAGATGTGCCAGGAAAATGAGATTCCTTGATATATAAATGATTACATATAAAATGACATCTGCTTAGATGTGAAAAACTGGGGATCTTGTGGGCCACGAGTCTCAGAAATAATCTATGTCTTCCTTAGAGGTTCACTTACCAATAGCCAATAGCTTTTGGAAGTTTTGATGCCAGGAATTGTGTTAATGAATTACTGGGTTCACTTGCATTCTGGCCCTATGTGGGGGGTGCTGAAATTCCATCTTATCACAGCTGAGCTGAGTCTCCCAGAACTCAGAGAGCTTGAGGTCATACCACCAGAAAATGATGGAGCCAAAAATCAAATTCAGGTTGAACTAGTTCAAACCCTTAACCACTGTGTTACACCATCCTCCTTTAACCACTTCTGCAGCCAATAAATACACCAATCCCCCTATGACAGAGTGGAGATGGTACAAGAACATCCCTCTCTGCTCTTTTCCACCACAGACCCGGCCAGTGTTCGTGAGCTGGTGCAAAGGTCTCATGTCACTCTCAGCACAGCGCAAGGTGTAAAGATATTTTTAAAGTTGAAAATAACTTCACACATTATCCAAATGTGCAAAAAATCCCCGAAATGCCTAATGCCTCTTTTAGCTCTTTGGCTAAGTGTGCTTTTCATAACCTCCTTACACTGGTTCTACTGTAAAAGAAATAAGTATCTGGGAAGCCCCAACTTGAATATTTATATATACTTGTTAGTGTGCTACTTAAGGTTGTAAGGTGTTAAATTTGATTCCCTGCTAGTTATGTTTTAAAATATATATTCTGAAAAATGTTGTGAAATCTGGCCTGTTGCTGTATTGTTTTCCTATGTTCCAATATTTCTATTATTTATTTCTGGTTTCTGGGTTACAGATGCTATTTAAGAACCAGTTTCTTATTGCAAGGTTAGAGAAGGGTGTGAGCTGATATTTTAGTGAAGAACAGAAATTCTATTTTAATTTGTTTCTACAGCACAGCTGGCCAGACTCCAATTTTTTAATATTGCTTATCATGTTTTCTAAAATCAGTTATTTTTCCAAAAGGTTTTTCAATTGTTATAATCCCAAGTCCTTGTCATTTTTTTATTAATTATCTTCAGCTCACTATATTTCTGTTGTTTTTATTATTTAGGTGTACCAGATGAAGAAAATATTTCAATAATTTTTCTATGATAAAAGCAAATAATTTAATTATAAATGGAAAAGTATTTAACGTTGGATGCAATATTCCAGAATTTTTCCAGCGGCCTTTTATATTGTAAATACTAAGAACCCACAGTGAAACAAAGCATGAAAAATACTTTTAGTGGGATCAAAACTGTCCATGAAAACTGAATGCTTTCTAACATTTTATTATTCTATTACTGCTTATCAGTGAATCAGTTCAGGCTCTAGTGGGAAAAAAATGTATGCTTCCAACAAGCAGCATCAGTTACAAAATGAGTTTATAAAAATTCTTATTTTTGAGTACTAGGAAGAGTCTCATAATTTTAAAGAGAAGAAGAAGAAAATATAACCATCTCTCTTATAATTAAATAACAAGCAATTTCTATAAAAGTCCATGTTCTCCACAGGGAAAATACTGAAAGCTATGTAAAGACAACACTGCAAATATCAGCAAATGACATAACTCTAAAATTATTTGTAGCAACAGTACTGTCTAAGAATCCATCAAATCATCTATTTGAAAAACCTGACTTAATGTCAGTTAACCAGGACCCGTAACACTGAAGCCAACCAGAGGAAATCTTCTTCATGAATTCATGAGAAAAATAACTACCACTTTTATAGGAAGTGCTTCACCATCAAAACTTTCTCTCTTCATAGATACCTAGGGAGGTACTGCAACATTCGCATGCATTTTATTTTTATCAAAACATTTTTCCTTTATTTAGTTATTCAGTGATTCTCTACAATCTAGACTTCAGTTTGCACACATTCTTAGTCTTTAGGGTCAGCCTGCTTTACTACCCAAGGCAGTGTATCTCTCTGGGACATGCATGAAGGATTGTTCTAGGAATTGAGCTCTATTCTCTCAGTCCACTAATTTTGGTCTGTCAAATCTAGAACTGAAGGGCCAGAAAAACAATTAGCCTTGCTTAACTGATAGGTCCCACTAAATATGCTAATGTTCTGTAGGCTCTATGGAAATGGACTGTGGTGAGATCTCCGGAAAATCTCTGTGTGTTCCTCGAGCATGTGCCTGAGAGCCATAAGGTCTTTGACAACACGTATATTTGAGCAACTCTTTGATACAAAAACTATCACAAGCCCTGAGGATATAAAAATAGGAACCTGAGCATCAGAGGTCATTTGGCTAAATTGAAAACTAGAGAAACAGAGTTTGGACTGAACTGCCCATGAGAATGGAAATAGTCAAAGCGTATCGTTTGGAGCGAGGGAGAGTATAAAATGTATTATCTAAACAGGGCCATTCCTGAAAGTAAAGTAAGACACTACTGGGAGTGATGCCAGAATAAGGATGAACCCGGACAGTCCTGGTAAAATCAGGAGGAATGACTAAAACTTCTCACTCTCATCTTCACAGTAGGAAAAGTTTTGTACCCAGAACTCTACTGGGATGAAGTCTGTCTTCATCTCTTTCTGATGGCATACGTCGCTTCTTCATGTAGGTTAATTAATTCAAGTGTCTTATTCTGGATTCTCACAGAACTGGAAAGAAACTGGTGCTTTAGCTGGATCAACATCTATCAAGAGTTCAAACTGTATTCAGAATGCAAACAACTTTCCTCCTTTCCAAGTGCGCAGAGAGTCAGAAAAAGCATGGAAACATACATGTCACACATTGGCAACAAAGACAATTGATACCACAGGAAATAACGAACACTTGTATACTGTGTATAAAAGTAATACAATGACACGAATTATCTGTGGAACAGTTCATAGCTGTGTAAGAGTTAAGGGTTATTACATTACTTGGTTAATTGGTGTTTCCATGAAGCAACTAGCTAGAGATTATCTTTACAGCATGGATGAAGAAAGTGAGGCTAAGCGGGCAAATGACGCGAATCCAGAACCATTTGCTCTAATTCTTAGAAAAGTGATTCTCAAAGGACATCGGTACCTCCTGGGATCTTGTTTGAGATCCCAACCCATAACGAATACACCAGAAACTTTAGAGATTGAGGAAGCAATTTATTTTAATAAATACCCTAACATGCTCTAATTTGAGTATATCTGACCCAGGGAGATAAATAATATTTGCTAATGTTTTCTCCTCTCCAGATGATAAAAATAGAATTGTTTCTCACCCCCACTCTTTTCCAGTTTAAGCCATCTCTGATGGAATTTTACAAGACCACTTCCTATATTCATAGAAATTGCTAGTATACATAATTTAGCTAGTTTTTATCATTTTGATGATAATTTTTAATTGTAAATTTTTGTTCTTTCCATTTTCATGTCTCCCTATCACTTGTTCTATCCAAAGATTTCTATTTTTCTAAGTTTGTAAAGGAAGCATAAAATTAAGATTTTTGTATTTTTATTGCAGGATGAATCATAAATTTAAAAACAACCAGAAAACTAGGAAAAACCTTGTGAGAAATGACATTAGCAGTGAGAATTCACAAAATGCATCTCCAGGGCATTAAGAAAAGAAAACTAGAAGAATTTTCAGCAAAAAGTAGAACAGATGAGGCTGCATGCTGAATGGCAATTCTTAGTATTTCTAAGAAAGGAAGTTGGTTTTATTCTACAAGATGCAAAGTGATTTAGAACAAATTGCCTGACAGTGACTTAAACTTAAGTGGGTTCGACAATTATTTGATGAAAGAACAATCTGCCACGGTATCCAAAGAGGAGCAGGATAGGAATATCTATTCTTAAAACTTGAAAACAAACAAAAAAAATCTTCTTTTCCGACATACCCCCATAAGTAACAGAAAGACAGAATTATTTCAAAGAGAACTTAAATGAGGTTTGAAAATTTTTCTTCTTTGAACAATTTATGTTTCTATAGGTGACACTGGCTTCTGTCCTAGAATATTGTTCTCAAGGAGAATATGTTGTCCTTTAACACTCTTGCCAACACTACATATTATAGAAGGCACTGTTTTGAATTCCATGTTGAAGCCATATTGTTTCTTTGGATATTGAAAAATAAAAAGTAATACTAATGATTTTTACTTCAAGTTACTTAAGAATAGAATATATCCCAAGTCATATAAAACGTGTCTATTCATAGCCCATAAAACATGAAAAAAAATAGCATGTCAAATGTATTCAGTCATCAATTTGGCAAAGATCATAATTTGATTTTCTGTGGTGTTTTTGTTTCGGAGAAAGACTTCTAATTTTTTTCTTTTCCATTCAGAAGTGAAACTTTTGGCTGAGTTCATTTTTTTGGCATTTCCCCTGAGGAAGAAAATTACCAAAAAAGGGCTTCAGAATTTTATTGATTAACCCTTATGTAGAAAGATGTTACTTTTATTATGAAAGCTTTACTTTCCTGTTACTGGGAAAAATATTCTTTCTTCTTGAACTTTATTTAATGTGGAGAATACAAGCACCAAATTAAAATTCTATACTCATAAAGCAGAAATGAATCCTGTTTGGTAAGACAAAGCTCAAGTTCAGCTCAGGTAAAAAAGCTGACTGCTTTTTACTTTTGCTTTAAATATATTCATAGCATTATTTGTTCTACAAATTTTTACAGGGGAAAATACATGTATTTCAAAGGGTTGAACTCTCTTAAAAACAGGAAGTAAATGGCTTCTGTGTTTCAGTGCAGTGGGGTAGAAATGTCTAGATCATGAAAAAGTGGAAAAGGGATTTGCTCATAAAAAGTCAGGAAAGGCCTAAAACAACCCTCAAGTGTTTCTCTGACACAGAAAGCCTGGCAGGATCCATGGAAAGACAGCGAGCTCCACCATCATGCAGAACCTTGAAAGGTGGGAGGCTCCTTGGTAGCCTTTGATGGCTTGAGAAGTTAAGCAAATTATCTAGAGTGCTTGTGCAAAGAGCTCCACTGGAAGATTTGTCACTAAATAAACTCCCAAATTGAAAAAGCTCAGGCAATTTGGAAAATATGCCTCAGTTTCGATTTTGATGAAATCAAAATAGGAGAACTTTCCCCATTCTTTCAGTATGGCGTATGTTCTCCAGACTGTTGGGAAGAAGATTAGCAAGGAAGCAATAATAAGGCATCTGAGTGTCATGGGATAAATTCCTATTTGTGACCCTAGGGAACAATGGAATAAATAGGATTTCTGGATATAGAATTAGATACAGTCATCAAGAGTGTTTTCATAGGAGGTAAACTCATTTTTATGGCTCCCTTAAAAGTACAAGAATTTAGGGCCAGGGATTTAGCTCAGTGGCACCATGCCTACCTCACAAGCGCAAGGTCCTGAGTTTGATACCTAAGCCATAACCAAAAAAAAAAAAAAAGTATAAGAATTTATTCAAATTTCCCCAATTTAAATCAATCACCTATCACACATAACTCTTACATGAATTTATCTATGTCCTAAGATATGCTGTTGAGTGAATGAATTCGGGTAACCCTTTTTTCATTTGTAAATTGGTATTACTTACTTGAATGAAAATAATTCTTGATAGGTCTTGAAGAAATCCATCTGATTCTGGTATGTCTATGTTTATTCTAGACTTTCAAGTTTTAATAACATTCCACTTGGAATAAATTCCCCAGACTAGAAAACTCTCTATTTGTATTTCACCCAATACTGAAGCTACTCTGGTCTTTCAATTGTTTAAGGATTTTTTCTAAGAACAATTGTATATTGCAGATTTGAGTGTAGAAATCGATTCTAATCATAGTCATCTATGCAGGAATGCAGAATCATGTAAAATGAGGTGTTCTCATGCAGACTTCTTTTGCATAGGTAACTCTTAGCCCCCCGCAATTCTACATTTCTCTCCATGTTTCTCTTTTTCTTCTTCTTATCCCCACCTCTCACACTTTCTTGTGTACATATATTTTGTACATTCTCAGCATGCTTCCTGAGATAGTTCACAGCCCGTTTTACACATCACATTGCAGTTTTTATGAGCATTCCTGAACCTCTCATGTCTGCACTACTTTGTTCAAATTCCCGAGAGAAATAGTCCAATTTCTCTACAGTGACTGGGTTAGCTCCCTTCTGATCAAAATCCTGCCTGTGTTAATCTTGAATGTCAACTTGATTCACTTGATAAATTCCTAAAGGATTACTAATGCATGTTTCTGGGTGTCTGAGTGGGTCGCGGCAGCATGACATTGGGGATTCTGTTCTTTGTGGTGCTCTTCCTCAGCTCTGCTCGCTGACCACCATGAAGTGAGAAGCTTTGTTCCACCACGCCGTTCTCCATCATAGTCTAGCCCTAGAGTCAGCTGACCATGGACTAAAACCTTGGACACTGTGAGCTAAAATAAACCTTTCCTCCTTACATGGCAAGTTTAAGGTATTTTGTCTCAATGTTAGGAAAGCTGGCCCATGCACTACACCTAGCCAATTAATCATGCCAAGGAATTTGAATACTGAAGTAGGGCTGCTGTGGTACTTCTAGGAACCAAAAGGAAGGCAGAATGCCCAGAAGAGGTTTTCAAGCAGGCAAAGAAACACATTTCATGAAGGGCAGGATGGGAATTCACATTTGATTTCAATCCCTTTTAGGATGATGTCCTGCATTCTGGAAACTGTTACCACTTTTATTTGAACCTTTTACCAGGATATATTTTTAATTGCACTGAGGCAGATTCTTCGGTGCTTTTCTATTAAAGGGAAGTAAGATAAATGTATTATTTCTGGTTATTCTGTACATTTTAAAAGTGATATGAAGTAACAATAAACTAGTTATAAAATATTTACTGCAATATTATAGAACTCCAAAATTTAACCATCAAACATATATCCATTTTTTTCAAGTGGATACCACATAGCACCTCCTTTTGCCTTAAAGTGTCTGTATTTCAAACATACCTGGTAGGTAAGATGATATCGAGAAACCAGTTCTGATTTTTCATTACAGTAAAAGCTAGCACAGCCAATTCTTCTGCTGTATTACTAGAATCTGCAATTATTAATGTATCTGTCATTAAAAGGCCATATGTTAGATTTTGCCAACAAACCAGCATAGAGATTTGGCTCAAGTACATTGTCACATAAATCAGATCTAAAATCTACTTTTAGAGTCCTGGATACTGGCTCTGCTGGAGTTTGCAGAATCAGTTTGTATGCACACACACCCCCAGAAATTGCTCTCCTACGTGCGTAAATCTCCACAGTGAACCTCTTTTTATTATCTTTAGCTTGCCAAGTGAAAAGTAGTCAATCAAAACCACTTGGCAGTGTGTCAGTTTGTGGAATCATGTAGGATTATAAAGTCATGAGTGTTTACCGAATCAAGAATAGAGGCAGTAAAAATGAAGCTGGTACAGTGACCTCACCAAAAGGACATAAAACCTCAGATTGTTATCCAGGATAAAATTCTGTGGTTTTATCTGGGACTTCCAGCTTCTCTAATAAATGCCATTACATGACAGGGAAACATACATTTAGATTGCAATGTAAAACAGCTTTGGAATAACTATTGAGCTACCAGTTATTAATTCCCTACAAGACATCAAATCTGGAAGAGTAGCGGGTTATATCATGGTTACTCTGAATTGTCCACTTGGTTGGCTTGAGATATGCATAGAAAATTAGTAAACCTCACTTCCGGGTGTGTCTATGAGGATGTCTCCAGAGACGATTAGCATTCGGGTTAGCAAAGTGAGGGGAAAGACCTGCCCTGAGTGTGGACACAACAGGTAAAGGGTCCGAATGAAACTAAAGTGAAAGAAGGAGAAAGCCCACTAGCATGTGCTCTTTTCTCACCCCACTTCCTGGCTGCCCTGAAACAAGCGTCTTTCCTCCTCTACCCGTTCCGGCTCTGATGTTCCTATCTTGCCACAGGTCCACAGTGATGGAACACAGCCAACCATGGACTGAAGCTTCAGACACCATAAGGCAAAGTCAACCTTTCTTCCTTCCAGTTCACTTTCTCGGGACTTTGTCACACAGTCAGAATACTAACGCATTCACTCATCAATTAGTTCCAGAATGGTTTGATCTCAGCAGAAGCTCTAGTCTGAAATGGAAGGATTCAGTGTGTGTCAGTTCATGTTCGAGTGCAAATCCTGTTCGGGAGGAGAACTAGCAAAAAGAAAAAGATGGTTCCAATGAAAGGTGCTTTCGTGTACCTACAGTACAAGTGAAAATAACCTGTGCTCAAGCCACAGAGCCGTGGCCATCCATTTTGTGGTGGGGAAGAACAGCAAGCTGGAATCTGGAAGTTAGGTACAGGGATGAGACACAAACTCAGTTCACTGCAGTAGTCTGTCTCCAGTGCTACATGTATCTTTGACTGGATTATCTCTGTGCACTAATACATAGTTTGAGCACTGACACTACCTTCTTTTTTGGTGACTGATGCTTCTGATTTTAACTTTAATTAGGAAATTGTGTAATTTTTGTTAGAAAAATAGTAGGTACTGCCCTCTTAAATCCTCTTAATTTTTAACATGCAATATGTTTGCTGTTACCTGGGCTCTGTAGATTTATAAAACATTTTTGGCTTCCTGGAGTGAATGTGGGATTCTGTGTTAATTCTCACTCCTAGGGAGAAGGATTGAGGCTGACCTCATCTGTCTGACCAGGACATGTGGAAGTAAATCTGAAGCTTCGTGGTTAAGAGTTACCAGGTCTCTGAAGACTATGGTGAAATTGTCACAGCAGGACGCCCTGTGCAAGTGTGATTCACAAGGATTATTTCTTTCCTGCAAAGCAGTTTTAACTCTCTAGTATGTACCAGACATTTCTCATATGATTCCTAATTTCTTATAACCACCTAGGAGAATAATATCATATTTTATGAGACTTTAAAAGCAGGTATATGTTACATGTTTACAAATAGTAAAGTATAACATGAAAGTAAAGTATACCCCTGCTCATAAATATGTGGACACTCATCAGATTTCTCAGTAATAACCACTTTTACCTGGAATTTGAGTATCTCCCAGAATGCTTCTTTCTAAACACGTGTCTTTGTATCTTTTTCTTCATGTCTTTCTGAAATTTATTTCATTTTACTTTGTATCTTGAATTATTTCCTCATATCTCTGAGTCATTTGTGTCTTTCATATCAGTTTCATTTTCCTTTGTCTAATTTCCTGTATCTAATTAATTTGCTCTTGGTGGCTGCATAATATTCCCCCGAATAGATGTTGAATCACTTATTTAACTACTTTTCTAAACATTTGGTATCTAATCTCTTACTCCTACTAGTATTACTATAAAGAACATTCTTGTACCTGTTAGAGTATAATATTTGCTAATGATATTGCTTGGTTAAATTTTAGAACAATTCAATTTTTGACAGACATCTTTAAAGTTCTGAAATGAGATTTTAAAAATGTGTTTTTCTTCTGGTATCAGGAATCAAACTCAGGATCTTGCACTTGTCAGACAGGCATGGCACCACTGAGCTACATCCTCAGCTTTGAAATGAGGTTTTTTTAAGACCATATTCACTGAGTGGGGAGACTGAGTCTCAGAGAGTTTAGGATATATTTCAGAGGACACAAAAGCTAGTAACAAAAAGATTTGAAATCAAATTTATCCAACTCCAAGCTTCACCAGGTTCACCCTTATGACTTCCCAAAGCTTTACAAGGCCTTGTAGTCTGATAAGTAGTCCTTAAATTTCTCAAAGAAATACAGTCAGTTTGGTACTGGCATGAATTATGAAAAGTTTCAAGATAAGACAATCTAATGACCAAGTTATTCCCTACTATGGGATTGAGATTCTAATAATGTTTAAATATAATATACTATAATTTATCCACTTATTTATCAAATAATATTTGAGCACCTCTTCTCTGCCTGGCATAGTACAATACCAGGGAGGCTTGTCATTGACAACATTGATGGAGTTTTTACATTTTAGTGGAAAAGAAAGAGTAACCAAATCATCAGAAGAATCAATGAAAAATTTTAACCCAAAACTATAAACATGTCAGAAACACATGAGCTTAAAACAGGATTTTACATAGGTAGGGGTTCAGGATTCCTGGGGAAATGATGACTGGGCTGGAACACAGGATGTGAGGAGTAGCTGGGGAAGAAGGTAGGAATGCACATTCCACTCCTGGAGGAGGAACAGAGCTGACAAAGGGCACGGTAGGAGGCAACCGGCCCCAGGGACTGGAGAGCGTAAATTCCACGTGGTTTTCAAATCAGGAAGTAAGAAAATATAAACAGGGGGCTTTTTAGTCTAGGGAAGGATTGTTATTTTGAATTTTTAAAAAAAGAGCCATCAAAATATTTTCAGGAAAGCATAAATTTGCATGGCATCAGATTGAAAAACGTTTACTTAGCTCCCAGCAGCAAAGCTTATCTGTATATGAAACGTGCATGAATGAACCTGGAAAAAAAATCTTAAGGAAGAGACTCCGCTCACTAATGAATTAACTCCCTCTCTCTCTCTCTCTCTCTCTCCCTCTCTCTCTATCTCTCTCTGATAGTTAAATGTGAAGTAAGAAAGCAATTTCCTTAAAGACACTGCTAAAGCTGAAGCTACAGCTAAAATTATTACCATGATTTTCAAGGGACAGCAATATATATGAAATGTAAAACTAGAGAGCTTTTCAAATCAACTTAGCAGCAAGTGCTGACATCAATTTAAAATTAACCAACTGCCTAAGCAGTAAAAGTAGCCACTCGGGGAAACACATTTTGAAAGAATCCACTTAGACCAACAATGTGGCAGCTGCCTCAAAAAAGAGACCCTGTTAGAAGCTCCATACCTTTAGCTTTCTCAAGCTTTCAAAGTACTGTATTAAGGCAAAATGAAGTTTCCAAAAGTCAGATGGACATAACATTACTTCTAGCCTAAATACATCTATCACGGGCCTTTAAACATCTGAAAGCATGTTCCAGGCATAAATTGTACACACAAACATCTGGAATGCTGGCTTCCATGACCATGTGTGACCTCAACACCTGGCATTGCAGGGCTCCCAAACAAAGCCCAAGTCTGGGTCACACTGGGTACCACACAAATGCTCGCTGCTACTCCCCCCACCTGCTCCGACAGTCCCTAAAGAAGATGATTCAGTGGCTGGAACATGTTCTAAAAGACTTAGAGTTGCCCTAAGGTAGAGTAGCACAGGGATGTCCATGACACACACTAATTTTCTCAGTCTGTGAGGTACACACAGCACTTGCTGGAATGAGACTCAATAGTCTCAGCCTTAATTATAGCCACATCTGTGCCATTCCTCTTCGCCCCCTCAAAACCCAGATACCTGGATGCTTAACTTGTTCCCAATGGCACCTTACCACACCTCGTGGTTCACACTGCTTTCTCCACATGAAATATATTCTCCATGGCAAATTTCCAATTTGTGTCTTAAACTAAACTGTAAAGTCTGGTCAGGAAGCAACTCAACAATTTGTGAGAATCGGCTGTAAACCAAGTATCTGGTATGGAAGATGAACAAACCACAGTGTTTGTCCTAAAGAAGGTCATGCTATGTGTCATTAAATTGCTACTGGCTAACAGACTGCCTCTGATTAATAATGTTAAACAAGGTAAATTGGAGAGATCCAGACAAGAATAATAAATTCAGCTTATAAGCACCAACAAAAAGAGCAGGAACTAAAGTGTTGTGTTCATGCTGCTATACGTATCCACACCCTTAAGGATCAAGAGTGTCCTCACATCCATGGATAATACTATTGCTATAGAATTAATTATAAAATTAATTTATTTATTTCACTATAATTCACTATTTCAACTAGTAACATTCAAGATATTAAGTTAGATAACATAAGCCTTAAGTCTCTCCCTCAAAGGATTTAAATTAAATAAATGAATAAGTCATAGATTCAAAAATGTATACATATATATACATTACATGGGAATATATTTCCCAAGATTTAAAAATAAAGTATTTATGGAAGTTTAAAGGAGGGCTATATTTAATCCATCTACCTCACCACCACTATGAAGTCTGGTGCCAAACACCTAGCAGAAAATTCTATCAAGTGCTTTTCCAGTGGTCCCTGGGTTTCCACAATGGTTGCTGAAATAGACCTATCTAAAGCCAAACACCAGGTACTTCCTGATACAGTCCATTTCAGTTCCAGACAGCCATACAAATTCCTCATTTCTTTCTTTCACTGTACAAAAATGTTCGTTCCTATAACTTTTATCCATTAGACCACTGTCTTCCTCCGGTGACTTTCAGAGTCATTTTATCGTCCTTCTTGGCTTTATAATTTGAAAATCTTAAATAAGTGGCATTAAACTTATGCCTTCTCTTCTCCCATGTCTGTTAATTTTAAAATATATATAAACTAAACCTCCCAATTTCTAATATCTGTAAATTGTATTAGTATACCATTAAGATTTTTTGTGAATTTATTAATTTATTGAAACACAATAAAGTTTCCATCATGTTGACATTAATTAATGATAATGCTATCATCATTCAAACAACCAAAGATCTATATACTGCAATTTCTAAATTCCTACCCTCCCCTTCATTCACAAGGATATCATGAGTAACTCTTGCTAAAATCTACATACACATCTATGACATTCCATCATATCATTAGTTGAGTATCCCATTCAAAACACAGCAAGTGAATTTATAGTGTATGAGTTGATCTCAGTGAATCTATTCAAATCTTATAGATCAACTTTTTCCTTTCTACAACTCAGTTTTATGAATAATCTGCACCATATTATGTTAAGCTCTCCTGTTTTTGTATCTTCTGTGCAACAAATCCAGAAGTTCTTCAAATTGGCCAATTTTTAAAATTTTTAATGAGACTTAAGAAATAGACTATTCAAAAATGGGCATCTGAAAAACAAAGCAAAACAAAAGGGCCAGGGATTTAGCTCAGTGGTTCAGTGGCCTGCCTTGCAAGCGCAAGGACCCGAGTTCAATCTCCGGTACCAAAAAAAAAAAAAAAAAAAAAAAAGGCATCTGAATAGACATTTC
>NW_022900932.1:36042922-36044394 GCF_012274545.1 Fukomys damarensis
ATGAAAAAATGTTCCACATCACTGGTCATTTGAGAGATGCAGATGAAAACAACACTGAGATTTCACCTCACCCCACGAAGAATGGCTGCTATCAAGAAATCAACCAATAACAAATGTTGGCAGGTTTGTGGGGAGAACGGAACCCTTCTCCATTATTGGTGGGAGTGCAGACTGGTGCAACCACTATGAAAATCAATATGGAGATACCTCAAAGAGCTAGGATTAGAGATTCCATTTGATCCAGCCATCCCTCTGCTGGGTGTCTTTCCAAAAGAATTAAAAGCATCATATCACAGGGATATATGCGCACCTGTGTTTATAGCAGCACTTTCAGGGTGTAATAGCTAAAACTTGGAAACAGCCCATTTGCCTATCAGTTGGAGACTGGATAAAGAAAATGTGGTTTTTCTATGAAGTGGAATACTACTCAGCCAGAAAGAATGAGAAATTAGATTCATTCATAGGAAAATGGATACCTATTGAGGATATACTCCTAAGTGAAATAAATAAGTCGCACAGGTGTAAATACAGAATAGTTTTTCTGGTGTGAAAAGTTATAATGGTACATAAGATCCTAATGGTATAATTGACAATGTGAAATAGGAAGACAAGGGCTAAAGGTGTAAGGGAAGTGGGAAGGGCAGGGGAAAGGAAATAAAGGAAAAGAAAAAAATATGAGAAAATGAAAAAATGGAAATTAAGTATTTGTAAATAGGGAAGGGAAGAGGGGGTGACAGGAGGTCAGGGGTAAGGGGAAAAATAATAACCAAGAACTATCATGTAAAGGTACAAGATCCTAATGATGAATGTAACTGTACTGTATACCTAAAATGTAACAATGAACTCAATTAGAGAAAAAAAAAGAAATAGCCTATAGCTGCATTTACTTGAAAAGCAACCCCTAACCTGCAGAGAAACTTCATACATAGTTATACATATTTATAATATTAATAGCTATATAATAAATAAAAAGATAATTAAGCAAACATAATTTTCTAGTTTGGCAGTCACAAAGATCCATAACTAAAGATTTAAAAGGAAAAATAGTCTAAAATATGCTTATCTGTGCTTTGAAGAAATGAAAACTGTTAAGTAATTCAGCAAATATGAATGTCTAGCAGAACTTTCTTATGATATAATTCTATTCAATAAAAATAGTAAGTAATCTGATGTATCCAATAAATTGCTTATATTCCTCCAAATCCACAGGCTAGATTCCCAAACCCTAAGGTGACAGAGGGCTGGAAGAAGTACAGACTTTGGGAGGTAATTGAGCTGTGAGGTGGTGACCTGAATGGGATTAGAAGCCTTTATAAGAGAGATTTTACAGATCAAGCCAGCTCCTCCCACCAAAAGAAGGCACGGCAAGAAGTCTTCATCTTGGGCCAAGAATTTAGTTCAGTGGTGCAGCCGCCTGCCTCACAAGCACAAGGTCTCAAGTTCAATCCAAGGCATCCAAAAAAAAAAGAAGG
>NW_022900932.1:36044469-36123741 GCF_012274545.1 Fukomys damarensis
GGAGGGGGAGGAGAAGTAGTCGTCTTCATCTCTATGAAAGGTGGCCTTCAGCAGACACTGAATCTGCCAGTGCCTTAGCCATCATGGACTCACCACCTCAAGAACTGTGAGAAATACTGTAAATTTATGTTGTTGTTTATAAGCTACAAAGTTCGTGGTATTTTGTTACAACAGCCAAGACAAACTAAAATAGTGTATATCCATTTTCAAGTGCATTGTAAATCAGAGATTTTTCTTCCTATTTTCATCACCAGCACTAAATTTTTGAGACTTTTTTGAGAGAGGGAATAGGATCATGGCTAAAACTGCCACAGTTTTCATGGATTATGTCCAGATTTGATGATTCCACTGGCCTGCCTTCTGTCCACCTCAGTCTTTCCTATAATTTGAATCATATGTGGGCCTCTTCAGTTCTATTCTCACAATAAACATGAAGCTCAAATGGGTCTTGGATTTTATTTGAAAGGCTGGATACTTCTGTAACAAGTAAATTGGTTCTTCTAAGTACCCAGGTACACAGCCTATCAAAGTGTAGGAAGTCCTATAAGTGGAAAGTAAATCTGCTCTTCTGGGTCTCATAACTTTCTGAGTCACAACAAAATATAAAACATTGTACCCCTGGGAAAATTTGCTCAAGCCCAAATGCAAATTAGTTTGATGTCTGAAAATATTATTTGCTAAATCTCTGAGCAATAAATATCCAAGGCCAGACGATAATGCCTTTTTATTAAAGAGAACTGGATGGGGACAAGGCTGAAGAGGTCCTCGGGTCAGACATGCTGCCTGGCACTGAGGCTCTAGAATTCAGCAGAAATGAGTTTCCCTGATTTTTTTTTTTTTTTTAGTGCTTCTAATGATGAAACTTATGGTGCCTGAACTAAGGCACAAGAGGAACCAAAATCTAGAATTTCCCACCAACAATGTTCTCTCTTCCCGTATGCACCCAAATCTGACGCACTTAGAAGCAGGTGTGCATGAGAGCAAAGGCGTCAAACCTCTGCAGACGGACAAGGGGCAGCTTATCTTCTATCTTCCAACACCACTTCTCTTGCTCTTTTCCCAGCCCATGACCCATCTCTGCACCGGGCTACGTGTCATATCTCAAGATACTGCTTGCAGCATGGCAGGTGAAGCCGATTTACCAAACCCTGCTCCTCATCAAAACATCTTTTCCCTCAGGGCTTCTCATTTCAGTGATTTACTCAAAGGTACATAATTAAATCAAATATATTTAATCCATAGCTAGGCATAAATTATTGCTTCAATTTATTCTGTGGTACAGTATTTTCACTGTGTTTGTGAACCAATATATTTTTACCCATCAGTTCTACCTCTGAGGATTCATCATTACAAAATAATTACACATGAAGTGTAAAACTGTGATTGTTTTCTAGAAATATTGTTTTTACAAAAACAAATTTAAAAATAGAAAGCTTAAAAGAAAAGCAAGAAGATTTAATAAACTATTTTACAAGCTATATTGCCATTAAAATTGTTGTTATATAAATCTACATCTTACATGTAAGGCATTTATGATATATTAAGTAAAAAGATAAATTTTATTAACATAGATCCCATATTTAATTTAATTAATTTATTTATTCATTTATTTTTAGAATCCCATATATTTTAAAAAGTAACTTTTTTTTTTTTTTTTGAGACAGGGTCTCACTATGTAGTTGAGACTGACCTGGAACTCGTTATGTAGTCTAGGCTGGTCTCGAACCCACAGTGATCCTCCTGCCTCAGCCTCCTGAGTGCTGGAATTACAGGCGTGTGCCACCATGCCAGGCTAAAAAGTAACATGTATTGTGTGGACATTCTCTTCTGTATGTGTGTTAATTATGTGTCAGCACAGCGCTAAGCACTGGGTAAACAAATACAGGCCGGGTTTCTAGCCACAAGGAGCATACAATGTAGTGTCCAATATAGACACACATCAGCAAGTTCAAGACACAACAAACAATGTACTGACGTGCTTGCATTTTATTCTTAATTGCGCTTTTTTTTTGGCTTAGCATACAATACGTGTAATATTAAAATAATAATTTTAACATTTTTATAATTTTTTTTGTACCAGGGATCGAACTCAGGATCTTGAGCTTGCAAGGCAGGCAGCAGAACCACTGGGCTAAATACCTGGCCCCCATACATTTTTATAATTTCTCAATGTTCTCTTGTTTCCCAGACAGCTTGAAACATAGTCAGTCAACTACTGGGCAGAATTTGGGTGGTCACCAGCGTTTGTGAGTGGGAAATGGAGATGTGTGTGTGTGATTAACTGGTACAAACTTCGAGGTAGAACATGAGAAAGGTCTGGGGCCTTGCAGTACAGAATGGTGAGTGCAGTTAATGCTGTTGCATTGTTTTACCTGAAATTTCTGAGGAGGATACTTCAAGGGCCCTCACTCCTCCCACCACATACACAGAGTCACCATAGTAATGGAAATTTTGATTAATTTGCTTCTGTAAATGCTTTTGTAATATATACTCACATCAATTCATCACACTGTACACCGTGAATACATACAATTTTTGTAAATTATGCCTCAACAAAGCTGGCAGAAAAGGCAGAGTTTAGAAAATTTAGAAGTGGCACATGTGCACGGAAATACAAAAGTCCTGCTATTCTGGCCTCTTCTAATGAGATTTTCATACTTCCTCCAGCCACCACCAACACAAAGCAGTATTAATTAAACCTGTGCCATAATTCTTATTTCTAGAGCCCTGAGACCTTTTGATTTCCTTCTGCAAAGTTTTTAGTGGTACTTCCAAATCTATTATATATAGTTTAGGCAAAAGTTATTTATGACAGAAATTGACTAAGCAAGATTTATCAACCTTTAAACAAATCAACCAAAGAGTTTTTACTAAAGAAAGGGTCAGGACATCTAAAAAAAGGTCAAATTGAAAACCAAATAAACATTTCTGACTCTAAGCATGATTAGAAAATTCTCGGAGAGTTAAATGGACAAGATAAGGGGAGACAACACTGATTAATATTATAGTTGGAAATCAGTTTTAATTTAGATCTGTTGAAAAAAAAAAAGTAGACAAACTACTTTGCTTAAAAATGCCCATAACTTTGATTTTATGAGAGACAGAGTGAAGGCAAGATTAACGGTTTCATTATTTCTCTCATACAGCCCATTTCTCAATAGGAAACTATGGAAGTAAGACATAAAGGGGACAAAAAACACATGGGAGCTCTTTTCTTTGATAATGTTCTGCTTCAGATGATTAGACACCGCTGGCTGGACTAGAAAACTACAATGTCATCTGTTTATCAGCAGTCACTGTTTGTTGCTCACTATTTAGCTATTTAGAGATGTGAACTCAACTTTCAATTTCAACAATGTAAAAAACATAGAATTGGAAAAATGTTTCACTTTCACCACTCTTTTCCTTTTTACAAGGTATTTTATTGACTTGCTGAAATTATCATGATGGCTACCACTGTAAACCGAAGTTCCAGGTAGAAACCTGGCCCATAAGTCACATGCAACACCTTAGAAAAATTCACTGTTTGCCGAGAGACTGGCTACCACAAGGAGAGCGTCCCTTATCAAAAGTACTGGATGGGAAGCTTTCAGTTCTCCAGGTTTGGAGAGTTTTTTGAGTTTTGTATTAGTTATAATAATACACTCCTCAAACAGTAAACAATTCAGATTTGAGATTTCTAGAGACACCCGATCCCTAGTACTATTTTATAAAACTTATACAAAGAAAGAGACTCATCATTTTAATTAGTTTAAGCACACTTGAAATATATATTTATAACATGGACCTAGATGGCTAACATAATAATATCGTAATAATTTAAACTTTGGTCACTTGAGAATTTAAAATATTAATTACTAATGTGATGTGGGAGATTGTTTTATAAAAAATGCACTGTGGAAAGAAGTCAGTGCCCTGTCATAACTCCATTTGGTAGAGGACTAAATTACACTGAATATGTCTCCCATTTTAATGAAGATATGAAAATGTAAAGTAAACTGTATTTCACAAAAATACATTGACTTTATTTTACATTTTGTATTGTCAGCTTTCCCTTTACGGGGACAAAATGCCTGCCACCTGCAAATGAAAGGATAGATTTATTTGGGCCCATTATTTCAGTGGGTTCAATCCATGGTTGGCTCAGTCCAGTGTAGAAGCAGCCTGAGGTAAGGTTCTGGTGGAGGAAAACTGGCCACATCATGACAACCAAGGGAGAGAGAGAGAAAAGAAGCACCTGGGAAAAGAGCACACCCTTCTTGGTCATGCCCCCAGTAACCCATGCCTTCCCACTGGGTCACATCTCTGAGCACATGCGGTTTGGGCAGACATTTTAGATCTAAACCATAGTACCCAGTAGACCAAGAGATTCTCTAACTCAGAAAATCTATTTTATAAAGTAGATTTTTCTTTTAGCATTGGAGAAAGGTACCAACTATAATAACCTAGTTCAAATGAAACATATCCAAATGAAGCATCTTATTTACAAATAGTGAAGTACATTTCTACATGCTGAAATCTCAATACAGAAAATTGCTGCATATTTCTTCACTGCATTTCTGTTTTTATTTAGTATACATCATTCCTTTTCTCCAAAATGAAATTATTCTTATATTCATTTATTCTTATTACTCAACTATAAATGACTGCTGTTGAATCCAATTTGTGCTTACATATATTTTTTTATATAATTATAGTTCTTTACCTAATATATGACATCTTATTGCTCAGGACCTCTAATGTAACATTTAAAAACAGTGGTAGGGTAGATAGAGCATGTATTTACTAGGGTAGAAAATATAAGCCATCTAAATTTACACCAACTGATATCATTAAAGGCTTTATGTCTTTTCTATTAGATTTTTTTCATCAGTCTTTTAGTGGGCCTCTCTTTGCTTCCTATTCCTGGATAACTCTTCAGAACACACCCTTTGACATTATATTAGCCTTTTACTGTTCTACGACAAATTAAAACAAACTTAATGACATGAAAACTATCCATTTATAATACTGCAGGTTCTGCAGATCAGAAATTGGGTGATTTTTTTTCTGGGTTCTCTGCTTCAAGTCACATGAGACCAAAATGACGGTGGCAGCCAACCTGGACCATTCTCTGGTGTCTCTTGATGAAGAATCTACTTCCAAGCTCATCCAGGTCACTGCAGAAGTTAGTACCTCGTGCTGTGTGATGGAAGTTCCCATTTGCTGGCTGTTCATCCGCTGGGGTGTCACTCGGCTCTGAAAGGCTGCTCACATGTCATCTCTTGCTGCCTTCCGTCTTCCACCAAGCAATAGCACGTTGGCTACTCCCTGTATTTTAAATCTGGCTGCCTTTTTCTTCCTCTTCACCAAAGCTTCTGCCTTTGCCAGGAGTTGGTGAAAGTTCTCTGGTTTTAAGGGCTTATGTGATTAAACAATGTTGATCAGATAATCTCTCTACTTTAAAGCCAAATGTTTCCTATGACAGACCACAATGATAGGACTAAAATCACATCATATTCATGGGATTAGGAAGTGTGAGGTCTTTAATGGTTGTTTCTGAAAATCTGCCTACCATAAAAATCCAACTCAAATGTCACTAGCTATAGAAAGCCTTAGGTATCCACTTTTTCACTTTTTCCTCCAGTCTTTTTCTTCCTCCCTACTTGAGTAGATACCTTCTACAGCAACCCATCTAAGTATCCATTACACTGTGGTATGATGTCTGTTTTCTTGTCTGACCTTCTGAGACACCTTAATCATGTAACTCGTGTATGCAGCCTAGAGCCAAGCACCACCACAGATCTTCTCTGGTAAATGCGTATCGACCAGTTAATATGAGCCTTTGATGCTCAAGAAAAAAATAATTTATACTCAAGGTACACTACAGTACTGAAGTGTATTCATTACTACTTTCTGAAAATAAATAATTAACTACATATATAAAATTCTCAGTTAACTGTACTACTCATTTAATCAAAAGTTTACATTCATAAATTAATTTGAAAATATTTCTAAAATTCACTAAGAATGTATTGTTACCATGCTAACTCCTTTATTACATTTAGTCAGAATCATTTCATTTTACAGATGGGTAAACTGAGACCAAGAAGAGTTAAGTAACTTGTCCGAGGTCACTAACATAACTAACACAGTCTTAACATTCCAAAGGCCAAGGCCTTCTGTTATCTTTCTTTTTCCTTTTATATTTATTGATAATTTACTATATGTTAGGCATTTCCACTAAATAGACTTGGATCCCAAAACACTGTTAGCTATATCTTTATCTTTTGTATTTGTACCACTTATTATACACACATAAAATTATCAAGCCATTACTCTATATGATAGTGTTATTATATATTGTTTATAGTTAATATGCATTTAAAACCATCTGTCACTAATCTTACTTTTGTATGAATGCTGTATATTTGTGAAGACAGATGAACAATGACTAAAAATACACTTCATAATATGCTAGTCATTAAAAACTTCACGTGGAAAACAATCAACAAGAAAAATCAAACAAGGATATTCTATCTTGCCTGACTGTGATCTCATCATAGTTGAGGATACTATACAAACCACAGGTTTTATGAGCATGAAGAAACCACACATGTTTACAGTTATTTCAGCTTCACCACATCAAAGACCTGTGCTTTAGAGCAACTTTTTTGTTATAAAACAATGCCATACTCAAATATATGATATCTTATTGCTTGGGGCCTCTAATGTAACATTTAAAAACAGTGGTAGGGTAGATAGAGAAAGTATTTACTAGAATAGAAAATATAAGCCATCTAAATTTTCACCAACTTATATATATCATTAAATTATATTTAATAATATAAATACCTATAACAGTTTCACTCATACTACAAAATATATAAACCTGAGTTATTAGAATTCCTAAAAAGGCCCTTGGAATGGACAAGGGCTGAAACTACAGCACATTATGGTATGTTAAGCACCTACAAGACCTGTAATTTAGAGGCAGGAGGAGGGAGGTACTCATAAGAAATTAAAATATCAAGAGAGACCTCAAGGCAATCTTTGGGAGTTATTTTATAAAAAGAAATAAAAATTTAAAAGAATTAGATTTTCCATTTTTCTTGTCATACCCGTGACATCCACCATCAGGTCTGAATTCAAATGACTGCAAAGGAGTGTGTATGGAAGGTGAAGAGAGAACCAATTTATGTAAATGATAAATCATGTTTACAAAGACTGTCTGTATGTGCCTAGAGCCAAGGCCAGAAAGAGAAGTAACAATTTATACCACCAGAAAATTATTCCTAAGTCATAAAGGACAGTTTGTAGGCAGAGACAGTTTATTTATGTAAATATAAATGGGAAGAGCATTGCATTCTCAAAATAGATACTGAATTCTAGTATATTAAAATTCCAACAGTCTAACATCATCATGATGTTCTTTTCCAGTCACCTCCAGCTCTCCCATTTTTTAATAATCCACTTGCATATTTAAGAAAGGTGATAAGAGTTTGCATTAATTCTTTTTTGGATTTTTTTTCCCACACTAAACTTTAAATGAAAAACATGCAATTTTAATTTTAGGTACCTATTTATCATGCAGATAATTATTCACCTGGTTGCCACATGTAAGTCAAGCTTTCTGCTGTTACCATCATGTAATTTTAATTTCTATCACTGGATTAAATTTCAAACACAACTCAAGAACATACTGGTCATTCCAACAATCAAACAAGCCTGCATTTCATCAAGAGTGGAACTAGGAAGAATGTCTAAGCTTCATTAGGCAATGAGCTCTTAACATAATTCAGCCTAAAGAAAAAAACTGATTAAGATGCTGTGAAGATATAATTTCATATGTGTAAAACAAATGAGCCATTCTTTTCTTGCTTGTAAACTCAGAGGATATTTCCGGATTATGCCTGTAAAAAAAAAGTATCACATCTGTTATTCAGTAAGAGGTTGCATAATAGAATTGCACACAAATGTATGCACACATTGACACAGAATTCTACACAATCAAATCAAATATCTTCAGTGGACATCAAATTTAACTGTCACTCACTATCTCTTCAATTTGACCATCTGCATAGCATATTGTTTTTCTTGGTTTTTACTTAATGACAAGAAAAGATAAAGTGGCCTGAATTTATTTTTTGTCTCATAAGATGAAAATGACAAGAATTTTCTGCTCATTTTTACAAGTTATAAGCCTAGAAGACTTCACTCTCTGGATACCACAAATGAGATATTCATTCATAATGCTGAAATATCATGACACAAATATCATGAGAGGAACAAACTCCACATAGATTATGATATATTTTTTCATATGCTCCTTTGTTCGCACTGAGGCTTTTTAATGAGACTACCAAGAAATCAACGTATAATTGATATTTCATAATCGGAAGAAAAGGTGTAAAGGTATTGGGCAAATGGAAGGGGTAGGGTAAAGGCAAAAAGGGAAGAGAAAAAATAAGAGAAAAGAAAAAAATGGAAACGAAGTCTTTGTAAATAGGGAAGGGTGGAGGGGAAAAGGGAGGCTAGGGGAATGGGGAAAAAATAAGAACCAAGATGTGTTATGTAAATGTATAAGATCCCAATGATGAATGTAACTGTATTGTATATCTACAATGTACTGATAAAAAAAAAACCTTTTAAATAATAAATGTCACATACTTTTGAGTCTTTAAAAGCACTCTGAGGTGGTGGTCCTAGGTCTAGAATTCCATTCTTTCAACACTAAAAATAATCCAAGTTATTCTGAGTCCTTTAATTTTTTAACTTAATTGCAATTTTTTTAAGGCAAGTATATTGCCTAGTTTTGCTGCTGATGGAATAAAACTATCTGACACTTGAAACTTAAAGGTGGAAAAGTTTATTTTGGCTTGTGGTTTCAGAGGACTTAGTTAATGGTCAGGACGAAACAATGTGGTAAAGGGCCGGGTAAAGGAAAGTTGTTCAACCTATGACATCCAGGAAGCAGAGGGGGAAGTAAAGAACCAGAGCAAGAGATATGTCTTCCAAAGGCAAGCCCCCATGACTGACCTCCTCCGTCGGGGCCATACCTCCTAATCACACATTTATCAAGGAACTCATCAGTGGATTAATCAGTTAATGAATATAGCACCTACATGATCCAGTCCCCTTCGCAAAGCACCCCTGTCTGAACGTGTGATACTTTGGGCACACATTTTAGATCTAAACAATAGTGCCAGATTTGGTTACATATGTCCAAAGCTACTTCGGAGGCGGAGGCAGGAGGATTGAAATTTCAAATCCAGCCAGGACAACTTAGTGAAACAAACCTTGTCTCAAAATAAAATAAAAAAGGGCTAGCATGTAGCTCATTGTTTCCTGAGTTCAATTTCCAGTACAAAAAAAATTAACTATATTACATTATGAACAGAAGTACAAATACCATATTTTCTTTTTTCATTTTATAAGAAAAAAGAATCCCATCACAAATGAGAACAATAGACCTTCAGGCCAAACTTTTGTCTTTATATATTATAAATAAATCTTCCAGATACTAGAAGTATTCCTTCAAATTACACAAGAGCACCTCCCTGTTCTTTGATGTTTTCTTTCCACTTCTTAAAATACTGTTGCCCCCTCTTTCCATCACACACACAAAGACACACACACATCCACACACACACTTCACAAAAATGCAACATCCAGAACAACTGAAGGTTCATTTTAAGTCCTTAAAAATGAGCTTTGTTATCTTTACGGAAGTATTTTTTCAAAGCCCTACATTAGTTTCTTCCTAATTACAAGAGTGACTTCACTAAGCATCATTGTTTAATACATTGCAAATCCTTCTGACATCTGCTCAGGCAGTGAGCAATTTCAAATGAGTGGTTGCTCCATATGAAGTAATCTAGTCATTTTCTGTAAAAAAAAAAAAAAATCTCACTACTTGAAAGTCATGTACCACTGTCCATTTATATTGAGAAAAACTTATTGCATGATGAATAAAAAGATCTAGGGAAGAGGTTTTCAAACATATTCCAAAAAAAGTATGATTTTGAGAATGCCACTTCTATCCTGTTCAAGCAATTAAGTCTAGAATAGTAATAGGTATCAATAATCACTTCAACTACTTTCAAGTTCAGTGAAAATTGCACCTGACTATGTCCAGGGAGAATCTGAAGGCAATGGGAATTGTTCTCAGGAAACACTTCAGTTCCTGTAGAAAACACAGAGAAACAATGAAATAGCACTAGCCCCAAATTTTGTATACTAATATGGTTTTTGCTTCCATGCCTCATTAATGTCAATCTGCTCTGTGATAATTAACTATTCTTAGGAAAATGGCAAAATTCAGCATGAATAATATTCCAAGAAAATAGGACATGAGAAAATATTAAACTCATGCTTTTCATCTACTAGGAATAGTTCTAATTTATTACACATCATGTCAGTAACTGTTACAAAAAGAAAGTAAATTGGGCCATGAACACTGTCTTTGTGGCCAGAATGTGAAACCATCTCCAAGGGTAAACAATCCCTGTGCATGTATATCTTTTTACTTTTACCAGGTGGAAACACTAATGCTTTGACTAAGCTCATGATATTTTATTCTAAACATTTATCTGTTCCCTGGATTCAAGCCAGGGCAGACCCACAAATGCCTTGAGATGTGGATTAGGATGAAAGCTAGAAAAGGCTGGCAATTCAGCAACCAGCATGAGGTCAATGCATATCTGCACACTCTTAAACCACTAAAAGAATATATTTCTACATGCTTTACAGGAGAAAAGCAAAACAACTCAGACAGAAAACAGCTTTCATCAGTTCGCCAACACTAGTCAAAACAGTATCTTTCTGTTTCTTTATTTCACATAAACACAGAAACCTGAAAGTGAATTTATCATGAGTGGCTTAAGAAAACCAAAATTTTCCACTGCTGGAGGGGTTTCCAGTTGATTTCCCAGACCCATTTCAAAATGTGCCTGCTTCAATACACTGCACCCATGAACCTGACAGTAGCTCTAAACAACAAAATGTTTTCAGGAGAAAAATAAATTAAGAGCATAAAGGGTAGTGTACATAATTTAATGTCAAATATTCACATGAAATCTCTTCCTAATTTTATACATGATAATCCTGTTTCCTTTGAATCAAATAACAAGAAGAATATAAAATCCTAAGAGTTCTCCTGAAACTGTCAAAATACCGACACATGTCAAAGATGTTACTGGTGGAGCATGTCCAAAGCAGTAATAGAAAAGACTCTACTGCCCCAGCCAGGCCCTGTCCTGATTGTCTTGACTATCCTCCTCTATATAGAACCCAATCAATTTATTTCCTGTACCTTCCCAGATCTAACTCCACTGCCTTTTGCATTCTGAAGTCCTCTTCTCCATATCTAAGGAAACAAGTGGAGTGATTCCCACCCCCCGCAACCAGGCTTTTCTTGTTCTCATTTCTGAAGAAAGGGGCCTTGCCTATCTTTCTGTAAGCCTACATGCCAACTGACAGCAATATGTTTGTGCCTGCCTGACCCTCACTGTAAGTTAACTTAGGAAAAATCAGAATTATGCGTCATATGTGATCTCAGAATTTGTATTTCCTTAGTAGTGATTACCCTGCTTCTTTCGGCAATTTTCCTAAGCTACAACAATTTTACCATCTCTAAATGACCATGTACCATGTAATTGGTATCACAGGTTCTATACTAATTAAATAATGACCCATATATCACCCTTTCATCATCTACACATACACAAATGTAGACACATGCACACATACCACAATTATTTTTCTATCAGTGAAATCCCAAAAGTCTACTACTTCTTTAGTAGATGCAACAATAACATGCACTTAGATTCTAATTTGCTTAGATAATTTTAACTTGGGGAAGTGGAAAAAATAAAGAAGACTGAGTTTTGTTTTAATATAACTTGAAATTTGTCCAGCCAGTATTTAGTACCTAACTATGAAAGACAATGAGTTAACTATGTCACTGTGAATATGAAGTAGCCCCTGAAATGCTTACATTTTAGGATGTGTTCAGATAAGATTTCTTATACTGTAACTATCACACAAAGAAGGATTATAAATTTATTACCAGAGGGAAGTTAGTTCTGCATGGGGTTTGTGGAGTTAGGACTACACTACAGTGCTGAAAATGAATGACTGGTAGAATTAAGAAGTACTTTATAAGTTTTGTAAGAATTCTAAAAGGAAGGAAAATACTGTGAAACTACCATTAGTTCCCACTCACATGTAATCTGCTTGCAAGGTAAAACTAAATGAAACACTGGGACCATCAAAAGTAGAGGAGCTGTGGACCACAGAGTAAGAGCAGTTTTATGACAGCAGAGTTGGAATGGGCACATTCCTACAGACAATGGGAAAGTACAACCCACTAGCTTGAGGGGAATGAGAAAAAGCAGACACAAGCAGGCAACTATTGAGGCTCTCTGCTGAAGCATGACTTGAGGAACAGTCATGTTGAGACAAGGTCTTGCTAAATTGCCCAGGCTGACCTCAAACATTCTATCCTCCTACCTTGGCTCCTCAGAAGTGGGGTTTACAGGCATGTGCCACCTTGCCAGACGACATCACTTAATTTCTGGTCCCATTTACTATGTAAAAAGAGACCCCCAACCCAGCAGGTCACTGTAGCATAGGTCTGTAATCCCAGCTGCTAGGAAGTCTGAGGCAGAAAGATTGCAAGTTTGAGGCCAGTCGAAGTAACTTAGTGGGACCCTGTCTCAGAATAAATAATACAAAGGGCTGAGGATGTAGGTCAGTGGTAGGATGTTTGCCTAGCATGCAGAAGGGCTTAGATTCAATCCTCAATAACACTCTCCTCCCCAAAAATCACCTTCCAGTCCCAATTAGCAAAGTTCTGCCAAAATGCTGTAATTTCACTTGAGTTTCAGTTTCTGAAAAAGCTGCTCTCAATTTAAGTGACAATTTTTTAGATGAAAAAGTAGCACAAAACTGATGTCTGTCAGCAAAACTCAGACAATATTTCTGATGATTTCCAAGAAAAACCTGACACAGTTCTCTGCTGGTCGCCAGTTCCCACAGTAACGTGGCTAGCAGTTCTGTGCAGCTCAAAAAACTCTGCTTTGGGAGTATATTGTTGGCATGAAGTCTGGTCTTTGGTTCTTGTTTTGACTTGAGCAAACCAAAAATACTTTTTTTTTTGGCTCAAGAATTAGTAATGGGTATATTCCTGACAGGTAGTCAACCCTCAAAAATTATGGTATACTTAAAAACAGAACTGCAAAGTATCCAAGTGAGCTATCTTCACTAGAACAAATACAATAAAAGTCAGAAGATAGGGCCAGGGATTTAGCTCAGTGGTGCTGCTGCCTCCCTTGCAAGCACAAGCACGGGAGTTCGATCCCAGGTTTAAAAACAAAAGTCGGAAGACAGAACATTTAGAAAATAAAATATAACTATTTTCCCTGCTGTTTGGTTCAGGTTAAATCTCTTTAAATGCGTAATTTTATTGCAGGTGGATGATTTAACTTTCCATCAACATATGTTTGTCAAAGCTCCCTACCTGGACTTTATAGACTTGGATGAGCACAGTGGAAGATGTCAAACTGCTCTGGACTTATCATCTGATTGGTGAGAAAGATACGAAAAATCATTAGTCATTACACAAGGCAGAATATGAGAAGTTATATGAAATGGGCTGGAAATTGCTATGGAATCATAGAAGCGAATGGAAAATCTAGTCACTAGAACAAGCAAATGCTTAATAAAGGGTAAAACATCAGAGCCACACTTTTGGAACAGGTGGAATTGCAAGTTAGGTGCAAGCATGTATAATGCAGGGAAGGTGATGATGTTGGTGACTCTATCAGCATAGAAAAGGGCAGACCATGCTCAGAAATGTCAGGGTATCTCTCTTAATTACTCGGCATTTGCTATTAATCTTACCTAAAGTTATAGAAACTCAACTCCAGCCCTGTTATACCACTGCAGGATCTATTCAGTGTTCACATGGGCTCATAAACTGAAGCTGAAGGACAACCAAGCACATTCACATCTCAGATTGCATAAGGAAAAGGACACACTCAGGAATATTGGCACATATACTTAAAGACCTTTTAAAAAGTTTCCAGTTGAAAGCAGAAAAGGGCTTTTTTTTTTTTTTCTGTGGTACTGGAGATCAAACTCAGGACCCTGCACTTGCGAGGCAGGCACGGTGCCACTGAGCTAAATCACCAGTCCTAGAAAAGAAATTTTAAGGATGGATTCAGATGGAAGCTTGTTCCATCCCTTTAATCCATGTGTTTTTAACTTATGAAGTGAAAATAACTATAACAATTGGCCAGTCTGCCTGAAACACAGTAGCTTTGAGGTTGAGAAGATTCTCAAAGAAGTGATTCTGTTATAAACAGTCTTAACAGCCAGGGCCCTACCTCAATCCCAGTGACTTGGACACATAGGCCCAAGCCAAAGGCCAACCCAGAAAGAGCTGCACAATCACACAAGTAACAGCCAGAGGCCTGCCCCAATAACACTGGGAAATACACACAGATCCCATGAGCAGCACTGTGGTCCAGAGAGGTGTGGCTTCAGGCAGGTCTAGCTAGGGCCCTCTCCTGAACCTAGCTACTTGGGCACACCAGCCCAAGCAAAAGCCCCACCTGAAACAGAGTTGCACAGGTGCACAAGCTTCAGCCAGAGGCCCATCCCAATACAATTGGTAAGTGCATGGAGAGACTAGCCAGAATCCTGCTCAGACACCAGGGACTGGGGTGCACAGCTCCCAGCCAAAGGCACTCCAAGACCACAACTACATAAGGGCCCTAGCCAGAGGCACACTTAGATGCCATCCAAAGTGTGCAGAGTATCCAACCAGAAGCCTGCCCAGAAAACAGGTCAGCTCAGGGATCCAAAAGGCCACAATTCTGAACCCAGGAATTGGTACAATGGTGAACAGAAGAGAAAAGGCTGTTCTGTAGTTTGCTGAGAATTGAAGACCACTGGGTGAGTCAAAGTTGCCTCAACAAAGGCATAGCAGGCTGCATCTACTGAAATGAGAACACATGTAAATAAGTCTCAAAACCAGACCTCCAGATAACCTAAGGCAACCCCAAAGGGAAACAAGATGGAACAATTCCATCTACCTGGTCTCCCTGAACTGGCAAAAAAAGAAGATCTGGAAAAAGTAAAATTAGAAATAATTTCTCAGGTAACAACAGAGATTGTGCCCATAGTGCAAGACATGATTAATAACTCCAGAGCAGACACAGATCAAAAAATCAAATAGAACTGAGGAACATGATGGAATCCCAACACAGGAAAAAAACATAATCCAACAAACAGATTTACAGGAGATGACAAACTCCATTTACATAGCAGAATGAGCCAATGTGAGAACAGAATTTCAAATATAGAAGATAGGATTGCAATTAGTGACCAGGAAAAGAAAAAATTCTTAAAAATAGTAAAGGACTATGAAAAAATCAGCCCATCAGCTGCTAGACAATGCAATGAAGAACTAATTGAAGTCAATGAAGAAACAGGAGAGAATGCAAACAACATAAAAAAACCTGTACACAGAAGCAATGGCAGAAAACTTCCCAAATAGGGGACAACAACTTGATATATGGATAAGTGAGGCATATAGGACTCCTACCAGCCATGATAAAAAGAAAAAAACATCTACACATAGGCATATAATAATTAAGATTCCAGAAACCCAACAGAAGAATAAAATTCTATAAGCACTTAGAGAAAAGAAACAAATCACATACAAAGGAAAACCCATCAGAATCACAGCAGACTTCTCAACAGAAACCCTCAAGGCAAGAATGCCTTGGAGTGACATATTTCAAGCCCTAAAGGAAAACAACCTCCAACCCAGATCAATGTACCCTGCAAAATTATCTTTCAAAATTGATGGAGAAATAAGATACTTTCATGATAAAGAGCACCTGAGCAACTTCATGAACACCAAACCAGCATTCCAAAAAATTTTAAGCAATATCCTAGGAAATGACAATGAGGATCACAAACCCAGGAAGCCCAGCAGAATAAATCTATCAGGCACAACTAGTCATTAAATGCAAAGGGGGAGCATTCATCAAAAAGAAAAAGTCATGACAAGGATAAGTCACTACATATCAGTTACAGCCATCAATGTTAATGATCTCAATTCACCAATCAAAATAAATAGACTAGCAGAATGAGTCACAAAGCAAGATCCAACAATATGCTGCACACAAGAAACACACAATTTAAAAAGAAACTCAGAGACTGAAATTTAAAGGGTGGAAAACTATAATTCATGTGACAGGAACCTGAAAAAAGCAGGAGTGGCTATCCTCTGCAGATCAAGTGGATTTCAAACCAACAATGATTAAGAGAGACAAAGAAGGACACTCTATCCTTGTAAAGGGAACAATTCAGGAGGAAGACATGACGATCATAAATAAATATGCACCAAATATTAGTGAGTCCAACTATACAAAATAAATACTAATGGACACAAATAATCAAATAAGCACTAATACAATAGTAGTGGGGGACATAAATGCCCCCTGTCACAAATAGATCAACTAGACAAAAAATAAACAATGAAATACTAGAACTCAAACTATTGAACAAATGAACTTAACAGATGTTTACAGTGTTCCATCCCACAAAATCAAAATACACATTTTTTTCAGCTGCCCATGGGTCGTTCTCCAAAACAGACTACATACTCACTCAAGAACATGTTCAAGTAAGTGAAAAGGAATTGAAGTTATTGCCTATATATTATCAGTCCATAGTGCAATGAAATTGGAGATCAATAGCAAAATAACCTGCAAGAATTTCATACACACATAAAAATTGAACACACTTCTGAATAACCAATGGGTAACAGAGCAAAT
This sequence comes from Fukomys damarensis, assembly GCF_012274545.1. Classification (NCBI taxonomy): domain Eukaryota; kingdom Metazoa; phylum Chordata; class Mammalia; order Rodentia; family Bathyergidae; genus Fukomys; species Fukomys damarensis. Next base: position 36,061,302 of record NW_022900932.1, read on the forward strand.
TAAAGAAGAAATCAGACAGTTTCTATAATTAAATGACAATGACAATATAACATGTCAGAATTTATGTGACAAAATGAAAGCAGTCTTATGAGGGAAATATATAACAATGAATATTCATATTAGGAAAAAAGAGCAAGCTCAATGAAACAACCTGATGCTGAACCTCAAGCTTTCAGAGAAACAAGAGCAGGACTAACCCAAAGCACATGCAAGAGAGGAAATTATAAAGATCAGAGCAGAAAACAATGCAATGGAGACTAGGAGAACAATAAAAAAAAAATACATGAAACAAAGATTTAATTCTTCAAAAGAATAAATAAGATTGACAAACCCTTAGCCAAACTTATCAAAAAGGGGAAAGAAAAGGCCCAAATTCATGCAATTAGCAATGGAAAGGGTGAAATTACAATAGACTGAGCAGAAATCCATGGATTATCAATACCTACTTCAAGATCCTATGCTCTAATAAGATGGAAAACACAGGAGAAATGGACAGATTCCTAGATACTCATGAATTACCAAAGTTGAATGAAGAAGACCTAAAAATTCTGAAGCACCCAATATCAATCAACAAAACTGAAAATAAAACTAACCAACTGATCACTGGTACAAAAAAACCCAAAACAAACAAAAAAAACTTACCAACTAAGAAAAGTCCTGGTCCACATGGCTTTACTGCTGAATTCTAGAAGACATTTAGAGAAGAACTAGTGCTACTACTATTTAAACTCTTCAGTGACAATACTCCCAAATTCATTCCTCGAAGCAAGCATCACCTTAATCTAAAAGCAAAGAAAGATCCAACCAAAAAAGAGAACTATAGGCTAATCTCACTAATGAATATGGATTCAAAAATCTTTAACTAGATACTGGCAATAGAATGCAGAAAATCATCAAGATATTCATACACCCTGACCAAGTAGGATTCATCCCAGGGATGCAGGGATGATTCAACATATGCAAATCAATAAATGTAATACACTATATTAATAGCGCCAAAGACAAAAACATATGATCAGCTTAATTGATGCAGAAAAAGCATTTGACAAAATCCAACATACATTCACGATAAAAACCCTACAGAAAATTGGAACAGACAATGTCTACCTCAACCAAATAACAGCCAATATCACACTAAATGGTCAAAAACTGAAATCATTCACAGTAAAATCAGAAACAAGACAAGGAAATTCACTATCACCACTCCTGTTCAATATAGTTTTGGAAACATTAGCCGAAGCAATTAGATAAGAAAAAGAAATAAAAGGAATAAAGATAGGAAATGAAGAAGTCAAACTGTCATTCTTGGCAGACAACATGAATCTTTATGTAGAAGACCCCAAGACTCCACCAAAAGTCTTCTAGACTTAATAACCAAATTCAGTAAAATAGCTGCATACAAGATCAACACACAAAAATCAATAGCTTTCCTATATGTGAACAACAGACTCACTGAAAATTAAAATGGGGCAAATAATTCCTTTCATGACAGCATCAAAAAAATTGAAATACCTAGGAACCAACCTAATGAAAGCAATCAAAACCTCTACTCTGAAAACTATAATGCTCTGTTTTGTTTCTGGTACCAGGGATCAAACTCAGGACCTTTACACTTGTGAGGCAGGCAGCGGAACCACTGAGCTAAATACCTGGTGAAAACTATAACTATCTGATAAAAGACATTGAAGAAGATATCAGAAAATGGAAAGAAATCCCTTGGTCCTGGATAGGAAGAACCAACATGGTGGAAATGGCCATACTTCCAAAACTGCTACATAGATTCAATGCGATCCCAATTGAAATTCCTTCAGCTTACTTCATGGATCTTAGGAAAACAATCTAAAAATTCACGTGGAACAAGAAGAGGCCTAGAATAGCAAAAGCAATTCTAAGCAACAAAGGCAAGGTAGAGGATAACAATCTCCAATTTGAAACTATACTACAAAGCTACTGTAATGGTATTCGTGAAGAAACAGACCCGAGGATCAGTGGAACAGACTAGAAGATGCAGAAATAACTCCAGACCTACTCAGCAACCTCATCTTCAACAAAGGACCCAAAAACCCTCACTGGAAAAAGGACAGCCTCTTTAATAAATGGTGCTGGAAAAACTGGGTTTCAACTTGCCAAAGATTAAAACTAGACCTATATTTCTTACCAAGCACTAAACTAAAATCAAAATGGATTAAAGATCTAAATATTAAAAAAGAAACCCCAAACTGGCTGGAAGAGCGGTTAGGTAGAACTCTTGAAGACACTGGTGTAGGAAAAGATTTTATGAACAAAACCTCAGTCGCACATGAACTGGCACAAACAATCAATATGTGAGGTCTCTTCTTAACTGGATAAAGAAGTTGTGGTTTTTCTATAAAATGGAATATTACTCAGCCATAAAGAATGAGAAAATAGATTCATTCATAGGAAAATGGATACATATTGAAGATATACTCCTAAGTGAAATAAATAAGTCACACACACATGTAAATACCGAATAGTTTCCCTGGTGTAAATAATCTGCAACAATGCATAAGATTCTAATAAGATTACTGACATTTAGAAATGGGAAGAAAGGAGCTAAAAGTGTAGGGAAGGTGGGATGGGTAGGGGAAGAGTAAAAAGGGAAAAGAAAAATGTGAGAGAATGAAAAGATGAAAATAAAGTGTTTGTAGATGGGGAGGGGAGGAGGGGGTGAAGGGAGGGCAGAGGTAAGGGGAAAAAATGAGAATCAAGACTTGTCATGTAGAGGTACAAGATCCCAACAATAAATGTAACTGTTCTGTATCCCTAAAATGTACCAATAAACTCAATTAAAGCTGAAAAAAAAAATCTTAGTCTAAATGCAAATGAAGACTTAAATCTACAAATAACCCGTAAAGGGCCTACCCAAGAGTTTATCCATGGGGCCACTGCCTTGGATCAAATCCCTTCTCCCAAGCACTGGGCCCCTTTATGCAGACAACCAAGAATGGCCTGTCTGCTATGGACTCCCTGGGTGCTTCTTCTTGGACCCCTGTGCCTTACATATGGCCTTAAACTTAGTAAATGCTGTAGATGTGAAATTTTATTTGTATTTAGCAGAGACTGATTCTCCCTACATCTAAGTGGCCTGTTGGCAGATGTCCCCTGTTCTATAGGCAGAGACACCAGCTGATAAGTTTGATTAAAAGTTCAGATCATTTGTCTTAAAATAAAAAAAATTAAAAAAAAAAGCCTCTGCACAGTAAGAGGAAAACGCCAACAGTGCAAAGAGACAAGCCACACTGTGGGAAAACATTTTCACCAGATATTCCTCAGACAAATGTCTCCTGTCTAGAACATAGAGAATTTTTTTTTTATAAAGAAATCAGACTTCCCAAATTTAAACACCCAATCAAAAAATGGGCATCTGAAATAAATAGACATTACTCAAAGAAGTAGAAAAAGCAAATAAATATAAGAAAAAAAAATGTTCCACATCACAGGTCATTTGAGAGATGCAAATGAAAACAACCCTGAGATTCCACCTCACCCCAGAAAGAATGGCTGCTATCAAGAAATCAACCAATAACAAATGCTGGCAGGGCTGTGGGAAAAGAAGAACCATGCTCCACCATGGGTAGGAGTGTAAACCAGTGCAACCACTGTGGAAATCAATATGCAGATACCTCAAAGAAGTAGGATTGGAAGTCCCATTTGACCCAGCTATTCTTGTGCTGGGTCTTCCCCAAAGAATTAAAAGAATCATACCACAGTGATATATGTGCACCCGTGTTCATAGCAGCAGTTTGTAATATGTAAAACTTGGAAACAGCCCAATTGCCCATCAACTGGACTGGATAAAGAAGATGTGTTTTTTGTTTTTTGTTTTTATAAAATGGAGTAGTACTGAGCCATAAAGAATGAGAAATTAGAGGCATTTATAGCTAATGGATGCACACATATGTACATGCATACTCTTAAGTGAAATAAGCAAGACACACATATGTAATTACTGAAGTTTCTCTGGTCTGAAAAACTAAAAGTATAAATAAATTTCAAACTGTATAAATGATAATATGAAATAGGAAGAAAGGGGCTAAAAATGTAGGGGAAGTGGGAAGGGTAGGGGAAAGGAAAGAAGGGAAAAGAAAAATATGAGAAAAGGAAATAATGGAAACAAAATCTTTGTAAACAGGGAGGAGGTGTGGAGGGGTTCAAGGGAGGAAAAAATGAGACCCAAGATCTGTCATATAAAGAACAAGATCCCAATAATGAATGTAACTGTACTGTATACTTAGAAAGTACCAATAAATTCAATGAAAAAAAATATAAACATGTTTGAATAAAAAAAGAAGAAATTCAAACAATAGGTAGCTCTTCATCTTCCTACAGTTTTAGGGAAATACTAGAATGTTAAAATGAAAGATACAACACAAGTTTTTCCATGTGCTTACCCAGCTGTGACTACCTCAACCGGAAAATGTTGTTTAAACAACAGTTACAGAATCCAAAGACTTATCAGAAATAATATATTGGTGTGTGGAGAGAGGAAAACTAACTTCATCCATCCTAAATTAAATACATAAGTCACCAATAAATGTCAAAACAGATGGGAGAAAATAGGTTTTAATATAAAAAGCTCCCCAAATAGCTCTCCTTTCTGTTTCTTATTTCACACAAAGCAAAACAAAATGAAGTATACAGGCTGTTACTTAAACCACCCAAGAAAACAAATCATTTGTCCATACATATGACACAGTTTTTTGGAACAGTCACTATGTGCAAGGAAAGATGCTGACAAAAAGAAATATGAAAAATAGCTTTTGCTCTTGAGGAGTTAAGAATAAAATTTATCAAGATTCACTTTGTAAATATAAAAAGAAAATTATTCACATTATCTCAATTGTCCCTCAGAACAAGCATTCGAAGAAAGTACTGTGGTCTATAATTGAAAATTGAGACCTCAGAGTTTGAGTGATTTATTGAACTATGGACAACCAGCAGTGGGTAGAAAAACATTGAATCCCAAGGTCTTTTAGGTTTCCCACAATGCTTACCCAAGGACTTGCAGGGCAGGCTTATCTTACATACACCACACATTTTACTGTGCCCTGGCTTGCCTAAAAAATTCCATTTGCTTCACATTTAGTCAGGAAACCTTGTGAATAGGGCTTGATCTGTCATAAATCATCATGGGCCTAATAACAAAGCACCAAGACCTGTGCAGCAAAGAACTACTCCAAGTGCAAGGAGAAGCAAAACCACCATAGAAGGAATATTCACTTGGCTCTGTCAGCCCACAACAGATATCATCGACAAAACCAGAGAATACATTTACCTTTACTCCTGATTCCAGAACAAATGAAAATAACGCTGAGAGACCAAGACACCCCCATTAAACTGGCATAAGCTTTTGAAAGGGATAAAACTCAGTGTCTGCATTTTATTACAGCATTTATAATGTACATTTCCCTCAATGCAGCAATTCCACTGCTGGGAAGGCACTAAGATGTCACCATTTACGCAGGCTCAAAAGCTTTGAGTCTCTTCCTCTCTCTCACGCTCTCTCTCTCTCTCTCATTGTCATTCTCACTCTTTATCAAATTATTTGCCAAGTCCTATCAATTTTACTTCCAAAATGTCTCTTCTGTTTCTCACCTCCCCTTAACTTTTTCTCTTTTATTTTATCTTTCTTACTCATCTCTCCAACTTCCCCAACACCATTGATTCTATATAGTCAGAGAATCTTCCAGAGTACTTTTCCAACAGAATTTCTCTGATGTTTAAATAGACTCAGTGGCTTTTCATCAACTTTACAATGAAGAACAAACACCGTTTCCTAACTTCCTAGGCATCACGTAAAATGGCCTCATTATAAACCCTCCGTTTCTCCCCAGAAAAAATGGTCTACTTGCAATTCTCAAACAAGCCTTAGGTGATTTTGCTTTAAAGCTTTTCTATATATCTTCCATAATTTAAGTGCAGAATTTCTTTTTAAAACTCCCATAGCACTGTCCTTGCATGTCTTTTAAATCACAGTAAGTCTTAAATTATTTACCAACTTGGTCTGCTCTTAGATTATGTATGCTTTGAAAGGAAACTATACATTATTTTCTTTGTGTGTCTTTTAAATGGGGTTTCTTTCATGAAGGCAGAACCTTAGGGATTCTTGTAAGAGATTTGTTGAGCTGGTGCTCTCAGAAGAAATCAGTAGGGGGTAAGGAAAGGAGGACAGAGCAGTAGAAGGAGCCATCACAGAGAAGCTCCAAGAGGAGTCTGTATTGAGCCTAATCCCATGGAAGCCCTGGGACATTGCACAACAAAGATCGGTTCCATCACTCGTGTGAGAAAGCTGGACTGTTATTCACTACATTAGACAGTCAATGGCCTTTAGACACATTTGGGGGGGGGTGTAACTTCCCAGATCCCTCTGAACTAGGCATTTCCTATAAGTCACAGAAACTACTCGGAAGAAGATAGATAGAAGAACTTTAGTAATCCATACCTACCAGAGCTAGGTGATGGTCATACCCACCTAATAAATGGAGCCTAGGGAGGAGAGGCCACACCACCATCTGCTCTAAAATTCTTTATAACATTTCTAACAAGTCACCCAATGTACTTAGTAGCTAATCAAAAGAATGAACCACATGAAGAAATAACTTTACTCTCCTATTTGAAGTAAATATATTCCCACAAAAAGCAACTTGGTCATTTACTGGCCATCAATCCAGGCTGCCATAACAATGTACTGTACCCTGGGTGGCTTACAAAAAAACAGAAATTTATTTTTTACAGTCATAGGGGATGAGACTCCTAAGATCAGGATGCCAGCATGGTTGAGTTCTAGTGAGCGCTTTTGCAGGCTAAAAACCAACAGACAACTTAATATCCTCACATGACACAAAGAGAGCAAAGCTACCTTTCTGGCTTCTTACAAGGTCCTGAAACCCATTAACGAAGGCTCCACATTCCATGACATAAGTATCTTCCAAAGGACCCAACCCTAAAGACCATCAGAGAAGATTTCATTCCAACGCATACATTGCAGGAAGACACAAATATTTAGTACATAGCAATTACTCATAGCAGGTAGACAGAAACAGAAAGAAAAATATATGGGCTCTTTATATTGCATCTTCCCGATTGAAAATATCTTCACTAGCAAGTCTGAGCTAATATACTTAACATTAAATTAATTTATACCCATGAAGACATTGAGCAGGTTTTTCCCTCTTAGAGATTTAAGTGAATACTACTAAAAGTACTGAGAACAATTTCTGATGAGAGTAATCATTTTTATACGTACGGACACTACAACCACTAGTGACCCTATCAAACTACTGATTACAGCAATAAATATTTACACATGGAGCCAAAATTTGCCTTATAAACCCCAAGAGAATTGCATAGTTATAGTCGATAATCTGCCAAGTAGAGGTCTGCTGTGGATCAATGAGCAATAAATGAACAAGTAATATATTTCAGTTGGCAGCATATTAAACCCGTCAGTATCATTGTGTTTCAGCCTTCAGTTGTATCATGTTTAAGTCAGTATGGGATAAAGTCAGTAGTTTCACTTTAAAAGCTCTAATTAAAATAGTTCATGTAAAATGTACATGGTATGGAAACTCTGGCCATGTAATTTATGCTTGCAATAATTCAGCAAGTACATATTGAATGCCAGCAATTTAAGAGCCCTCCTACTATGACTCTAGGAGAATACAGATAAATAAGACTTGTTTTCTGCCCCCCTCAAATGACTACAGTCTGTTGAGAAAGACAATAAATACAATGACAGCTAAAATAAAGCATATAATTCACTTAAGAAAATGCATCAAAACCCCTCTTAAAAATCCTCTATTTCTTGATCACCTTAGCTATAAAGTACAAATTCCTTCTTATTCAAAACACTTCACAATATAACTTTTTCTAACATTTCCATTTGTCATTTATTTTCCAAACAAACATATTGAGTGCCATGTTTGTGCAAGAAGACGTCGGTAAACAAGACACACACCACCTTTTCCACCGCTACCTGTACCTCTCCCACCCTAGCCTTCCACACACACAAAGCTCCAGCTACACGTACTGAGCCGGCTCAGAATTAACCACTGGATTTCTACCCTCTGTGATTCTGGTAATCGCTCTTTACCCACCTGGTATGCCTTTTTGCCGTATTTTTCACCCAGTCAATTTTCTAATTATTTGTGTTGTAGCCCACATAGTACACCCACTTCAAGCAGTCTTCCCTAATACCCACATTATTCAGGAGAGAGAGCCCCTCTCTCCTTTATACCCGAGCGCCATTCTGTAGCCTTTCTCGTTATCTGGCTTAGCTTGCTTGCTGAGAAAGCAATGTATCCTGCATCCGAATATTGGGCAGGAAATCATTCCCTTCTATTCAGATCATTTAGGACCATTTCCTTAGGAAAGAATTGCTAACAGAGGTGTGGATGAGGTGTAGGGCAGGAACAGAGTTTAGCCCAATAATCTAGGGTTTGTCATAGAGGACTTGTCACTAGCCCTAACTCCAAAAATAGAACAGAGACAATGGCTACCAGTACTTCAAAGAAGAGCATCGTCAGGGAAGGCTGTCTTGGGAGTAGCAGCGAAATTTAGTGGAGAAGTGCAGTTAGCCCCAGGAGAGTAGCGGGGAGAGGAAATACCCTGATCCTCTCCTCTTACCAGCTGGGGGCAGGTCTGCAGTCAGTTGAATCCCACTACAAACCCTACGGCCAGTGAGGCCTGCAGGAGCCCAGACAGAGCAGTGTAATGGGGAAAATGATATGGTGATAAGGGCAGAGACCAGATCTCCAGGGACAAAACGGTGAAACCTGCTGGACTGACACACCTGTCTCCTTTACCAGACTGAATTCTTTGGAGTCTAGGTCTAAATTTGCATACAACTATGGAAGCTATGACAATATCTAGAAGACAGTAGATGCTTATTAAGCATATTCTTTTTATTAAGGAGTCAGCATCTTGCTACATTTCTTAGGGCTGGTCTCAACATTCCTGGCTCTAAGTCATCCTCCTGACAGGTGCACTACTACACATTAGGTGTTATTCTTAATGCATGCTGTGCTACAAGAGTAGTGTAAAAGGACACAAAAAGAGCAAAAAATTATATCTGACCAAGCACAGTTTAAGTACAGCTGCACAAGTTACACTCCAGGAGAAGTTTGTATTTTAAGATGGCAATTGCTAGGTACACTAATTCAGTACAACTAGAGTGATAATTACCCCCTCCCCCGACTTTTCAGACTCATGGCATGTACACACAGTTGGTTAGTTGGTTCATATGGTATATCATTTTGTGTACATTTCATCCATTTGAAATTTTACCTCAGGGGAAAAAATGTGAAAACGAATCTAAACAAAGTTTTATCACCTTTTCTACCTCTAGGCATTGCTGCATTTATAATGTGACTGTCTCATTCTCCGGGGCACAAAAATTTTATTTGCATTTCTAGAAAGTCTAAAGAAATAGTTATTGATAATTTGTGTGATTTGTTAAGGAAGATCATGACTTCATTAAATTTAAACATGATTTCAAATCCTATTCAACGGTTTAAACATCCTCTTTTACCAAAATTTTAAATATAACTGTTATTCTAATTGACTACATTCTATGTCACTAGCTTTCAACCTATATAGGCTTATTAAATAACTGGCGGAGAAAATGGCTAAAAAACTGATAATGTAAGAAAAATGAAAGGACTAATAACATGTAAACTAGATAATCACCCACTGAAATATTGAGCTGAGTTTATGTTATAAAGTTCTCTTCTATCAATGCCTTAACACAGGTGTGTGTGTGTGTGTGTGTGTGTGTGTGTGTGTCTGTGTGTGTGTCTGTGTCTGTGTGGTATTGGGAATTGAACTCAAGAACTTGTGCTTGCAAGGCAGGCTCAGTGCCACTGAGCTAAATCCCCATCCCTTAACGCAGATTTTATTAATTGTGTGTAAAGCCACTGCTCAAGGAAAATAACACTTTTTGAGATTGAGATTTCTTCTACTGGTGCTTAGAATATTGTAAATTAAGTTACACCCACTTATGGGAAGACAGCTCTTAAATTTTTGAATCGGAAACTGTGAATCTGATTTGTTTATTTATCTGAATGCAAGATTTTGCTGAGATTTTACAGGCTTCATATAATGTGCCCAAAATATCTCAACTTATAAAATCTGCCCCCCGGGGATGTAGGGAGAAAGGAACCCTTCTCCATTGTTGGTGGGAGTGCAGACTGGTGCAACCACTATGGAAATCAATATGGAGATACCTCAAAGAGCTTGGACTGGAGGTTCCATTTGACCCAGCCATCCCTCTGCTGGGTATCTTTCCAAAAGAACTAAAAGAATCATATCACAGAGAAGTATGTGCACCCATGTTTATAGCAGCACAGTTTGTAATAGCTAAATCTTGGAAACAGCCCATTTGCCCATCCGTTGGAAACTGGATAAAGAAGATGTGGTTTTTCTATAAATGGAATATTACTCAGCCATAAAGAATGAGAAAATAGATTCATTCATAGGAAAATGGATACATATTGAAGATATATTCCTAAGTGAAATAAATAAGTCACACATGTGTAAATACTGAACAGTTTCTCTGGTGTGAATAATCTGCAATAATACATAAGATTCTAATAAGATTACTGACATTTCGAAAAGGGAAGAAAGGAGCTAAAGGTGTAGGGAAGGTGGGATGTGTAGGGGAAGGGTAATAAGGGAAAAGAAAAAAATGTGAGATAAAGAAAAGATGGAAATAAGGTATTTGTAGGTGGGGAGGAGAGGAGGGGGTGAAGGGAGGGCAGGGGTAAGGGGAAAAAATGAGAATCAAGGCTTGTCATGTGGAGGTACAAGATCCCAACAATGAATGCAACTGTACTGTAACCCTAAAATGTACCAACTCAATTAAAGCTGAAAAAAATCTGCCCCCCAATAAAACAGGTATGCACGATTTTACCATGCCATACCCTTTAGCGGCTTCCCTTCTGCCAGAGTTCTAGTCATATAGAGAAGAAAGAACAGAAAGAAGATAGGAGGCGCTCAGCTGAGGCTAAGAAATCCACGCCCCCCGCTTCCATGCACACACACTGCAAAATGCCACAATCATCATAATCCTGACTTTTCTATCCAAAGGCAAGTCTGCTGAAAGGCAAACTTTTCTTTCTTTGTTTAAATATAAAATGGTGGGAGTAATTGTTTAATGACACAGGAAAATAAGAAACAAACTAGTTGTAAACAGTAGGCAGAAGATGACTTCACTTTTGATTTTAAAAAAATTGCAAAGTATAAATATGCATATAAAACTGTGGAAAATCACAAAGCAAAGAATCAGCAGTATCACTTCTGTCCTGTGATCATTCTTCCTTTGCTTTTGAGTATTTTTGAAACACAACTGTTTCTGAAACAAACAGTTCTGAAGAAACAGTTATTTTATTCCAGGAGTTAGGAATCCAAGAAACTAAGCCAGATGTTCCTCAGTTAAGGTCTGAATCCAAAGAGGTCCCGCCGGGACAATGGTCAAGCAGAGGTGAACACCGCTCCTTTCTTTTTTTACTGTAACACCACTTATCCAACTCCTTTCTCTACATTTGCTGTCCTCTGCATAATTACATTTAGTGGGACTCTGTGAATATTAAATGCCATGGCAGCAGTTTGAATCACTACTAAATTTAGCTATTTTGTAGTTAGATACCACACAAACCTCACTAGAAATCAAACAGTCCTACACAAAGGCAGATTCCTGTGTTTTTTGTTCTCTGTTCATTTCAATTTTTACTACACCTTTTTTTGTCTCATGGACCTAGAAGAAGTAATTGTTTTCTTCACAAAGAATCTGACAATGCACAGTGAGCACTGTCTTAGACCTCTTTTTTTTTTTAATTGAGTTTATTGGTACATTTTAGGTATACAGTACAATTACATTCATTATTGGGATCTTACACCTTTACAAGACAGACTTCTTTTTTAAAAAAATATAAACCAACACTCAAACTTTTATTTTAATTCTTAAAAAATACTATAGAAATGAACCTACATTACATAGATACCTACATGTACAAAATGTTACCTCTGCACAGGTGTTGGCAATGCAGAAGAAAATCTAGGTTTACTTTCAGGTTTGGGGTTTTGGACCTCAAGAGTGGTTTGGAGCAATTCCTGAAAATGCTGTAGCTTGAGAGGGCAGAGCATTTTGAGAGACTCCCAAGAAGCAGCTGTAGGTAAAAGGTATCATTTTGATGATACCTGACTTTATTTTTATTTATTTATTTTATTTATTTATTTATTTTTGGTACCAGGGATCAAACTCGGGTCTTTGCGCTTGCAAGGCAGGCGGCAAAACCACTGAGCTAAATTGCCAGCCCATGATGATACTGACTTTAAAACAGCAAGTTTTACTTAAAAAAAAAAAAAAAAAAAAAAAAAAAAAAAGCAATGGTGATATTTAGGTTTATTGTGAGGTGGTTTGGATTTTGGGAAAACTTCCTAACTCTGCTGAATACTTAAAAGACATGGGCAGTTATCAGTAGACATAAACCCAAGTCTGAGATGATGGAAGTTGACCTGTAATTTAACGTGGCTGCCCCTCACGAGGAGGGATCTGTAAAAGGAAACAATGATGGAGTGTTCAAGGAAATAAAATGAGACCGGCTTACTCCCTTTATCCAGCCATAATAAAATATGTGAATAAGCCTAGAAAACCAAGGAAAACCAGCAGTTTCAAACCACTACTGCTTTCCTTTGAGAAAAATCCATTCATAGTGCTGGTTTTAAGTTTGATTAGTTTCGAGGAATTTTTTTTTTTACCATCTACTTTCATAAATTCTGTTTTACAATTTTTTCTCTTTTAATGACCAAAAAATACTCATATATTTTATAAGCAAAATAATCAAAGTTTTAAATGAAGATGGGGCACCAAAACACCCTCTTATTCCTCACCTTTACAATAGCTTCAAGAGGACTTATTAGAGTGTCTAGGAATTCAAGGAAATGGGTTTGAAGTCCAGTGTTTGTCCAAAGGGACAGGACAGCACCTTTCATCATGTAGAATCTTTTAATATTCAAGCCGGTCTTTTGTAACTCATTTTCTTCTGACAAAGAGCACTGTGTTTATTTCATCTTGGCTGTACTAGAGAAAGTATGCTTGAGCAAGACAACCTGCTACTGGTTTCCTAAGCATACATGCTGAATACGATTCTACACTTCTCCACCTCATCCTCTAGAATTTCTGGATTTCCTACACCTTCTTAAAACACAGAACTCCCAATAATAGCTATTTCATCTCATTTTTGAAAATTTCTTTTCTTGCCTTCTTGGAATTTATCATCTATACCTCAATTTTCCATCAGTGTTACAGCTCTTTCTTCAACAGGTTTCGAATGAATAAATCCCTTCAAAGCTACTATTTACATCAATCAAAGTTGTAACAGGCATGGTGGCGTACACCTGTAATCCCAGCACTCGGGAGGCTGAGGCAGGAGGATCGCTGTGAGTTCGAGACCAGCATGGGCTACATAGTGAGTTCCAGGTCAGCCTCAACTACATGGTAAGACCCTGACTCAAAAAAACAAAACAAAACAAAACAACAACAACAAAAAATACATCAAAGTCGTATCAGAGACAGAGCCTGTGCCCTCTGAGAGTTTACCACCTAAATGAGGAAATACTAAGTGTAAGTTATTAGAATAAAAGCAGAATATGGGTTCTCAAATCAAGATATCACTAGAGTAGTTTGAGAGAAGAGAGAACTATACCTTTACATGCTACCATGCCTGTGACGAACTACAACTTTATTCCAGTGCCATTCACAGAGAGTATTAGGGAAAAATTTGAGCATAAAGGAAATTTCACATTTGCTTCTGCATAATTTCATATTCAGAAAGTGGCACCAACTTGAACTGAGCTGTGTGAGCCACACAAAAGGTAAATATATACACATTCCTCAGCTACCTCAATCTGTTGTATCCAAGGATAGGGCTAAAACTTTCTGTCCAATTTCAGGTAATCATCCGTCTACCACTTCCAGTGACTCACAAGCTGCAATCCTGTCTATAATCATTTCTAGTAGCAAAATTCAGGTCTTATTCAGAATTAAAGCATCATATACATTATCATATCTACATGTGTCTTAACTAATTAACACGTACAAAGGCATGCTAACATTTTATTAGATTCCCACCTTTATTTCTCACTAGAAACGTTTTTTCAGGATTGTGACCCCTATCCCTGTTTTACCCAGAAACACTGGTTGTTTTTGTCCCATTTGAATAACCTGGTGATTTTTAGAAATGCGTATGTTCTATTACAGCAGAATTGATTATATGTGTGCCTAATACCTGAAAAAATATCAAAAATGTATAGAAGCCTTCAAACACAAAAAGCCCTTGTCTCACCAGAATATATATAATGCATCTGCTAGTTTTCATCGTGGTTAATAAAACTAACTCCCATCTGGGACAGAATGGCTGTAATCTCCTGCAAAGTTTACTGGTAAAGTACCAGAGACCAAGCTATATCCTCCTCTCCTTACCAACTCACCTCCCTCCTACGTCTTGACAATAATTACAGCAGTGTCCCCCTGTCTCCTTCTTTTTCTTTAATTGTTCAGTCAGATATGTAGTAGAGAACACAGAGTTTACAAAACTGAAGTATGTTTTGGGTTGGAATGTTGCTCCGGTCCAAGCAGAAAATGTGTTCCATCCAACCGAGACCTGAAGGCAGCCACAAAAACCATACTTCTCTATAAAACTGCTATTTCTGGCAGCTATCCCAGTGCCTGGCACACCTTAAGTACTTAATAATATTAGTTGGAAGTTAATTTTTCAATATAATAACTACTACTGATTGTTCTGTTGCTCTCAGCACATTTATCTTCTTCAAGTAAACTAAGACCTGTGACATTTTCCGAACAGAGTAAAAAGAAATTATATATCTGAGATTCCATTAAAGAAATGGAAAGCTAAGTTATCATTTGTTTTCCTTAAGCTAATATGGATGTCAACGTTAAAAGACCTTATTTGGGCCCACATTCTCTCTCAGAGCCTCCTAATTAGGATCTAGTGACTAATAAAGACAAAATGAAATATATTTCCCTCCATTGTTTTTAAGACTGCAAACAAACAACAACAACAAAAAAGCTGAAAATAACCATTCTTGTTTCTGAAGTGGTTGGAATGTGACACTTGTTACTATAGGAACAGAGCCAGTAATTATTCATTTTTAATTCAACTGATTAATTTAAACAGCAGAAGAATTGGAAAATTGAAAACTGATGTTTGAACTGAAATACGAGGCAATTCAAATGCAAGTAACACTAACCTGCCTCAGGGATGAATGGGCCCAATTCAAAGACACTTAATTATACCAGAAAGATAACTAACATAAGCATCAATTGATGAATAAGATGTCCTCATCATTGGCTAATGAGCCTGGGAGTCAAATTTGGATCCATCTGAACTGAGTTTTTCATTTTAATACAGCACCTTGTTTCTCAAATGAGTTCCATTAACTGCTAAAATTTAGGCTGCTGTCTCTTGTCCTCTCTGCCCCTCCAGCAAGGACTCACACAGCGAGGCCTTCACTGGATGTGGTCCCTCAACTTTGGACTTCCCAGAACCATGAACCCAAAAAATTCTATTCACTACAACTTACTCAGTTTATGGCTTTCATTGTAGTGATATAAAGTGGAATAAAACACACACATACATGACACTACTAAAATATAACACAATCCGAATTTAAAATTTCTATTCAATCATACTCTAGCCCAGAGAGAGGCAAAAAGTCTCAGGACTTTTGGAATGCATTTCTACCTTTAAAAAAATTCATGGGTAAAATGAAGAAAGGAGAATTTCTAGAATATTGGAGAGGAATCAAACTCCCAGAATATTTGGGCACAGGAAGAAGCTAAACCTTGATACTCAACATCAATCCTTCACTGTGTACCAAAAGGCAGTGTATAGTATTTTGCAGAGCATTAGACTTGGTTTCTTTTTTCTTTTGGTACTGGGGATTGAATCTGGGACCTTGTGCTTGTGAGGCAGACAGCAGCACTACTGAGCTAAATCCTTGGCCCCAGATTTGGTTTCTTTGACATAATTTCATATATTACCAAAGGGAGAAAATAGATTATATTTCAGTGGGGGAAAATTATGGAACATAATTAAGAAATATGTACAAATAATTTTAAAGTAGTGGATTTTGTTGAATACAAAGGACATATTTTAAAACTAATAAGGACAACAGAAAGATTCATCTTACTTTCCAAACAAGTCACAAAGACATTGTTCCTTTTAGTGAAGTTTGTTCTGCCTCAGGACTATATGAACAAACATGCAGACTGAATGCTGGAATTGAAAGTTGAGCAGGGATGTGACTAGATGGATCAAATAGGTGAAAGTCATGCTTTGGTGAACAATAACCTCTTTCTCTTTGACATAGGATCTAAGATGATCAGCAGGGAAGCTGAATCTAGAAGCAGGAATAGAGTAGGAGCCAAGTGTGGTGGCTCAGATCTATAATCCCAGCACTTTGGGAGCCTAAGGCAAGAGGACTGCAAGTTCAAAGCCAGCCTGAGAAAGTTAGTGAGACCTTGTCTTAAAATCAAGGGAGAGTTAGGATGGAGATAAAAATAGAGATAGGAACGGGGGCCTGTAGTTTACTGTGAAAACCCTGGGTTAAAGGCTCAGTAGTAGAAAAAAAATAGAAAATAGTTTGGGGTTCTATATTGGAAGCTTGTGTTGTACCCCCAAGGAAAAACATCTGATTTCTCCCTAATTTGCAAACATATTTCTGCCATTGCAGTTTCTGGCATTTTAAGTGAAAACTTAGTAGCTTTATCCAAATAAAGTGAAATCTGTAGTCTGTCATTTGATTCTTGTTATTATATGGCTTCTACCTAGGTTAATTTCAATCATTTTCTACTATAAAATTGAGGGCAGTGCTGCTTAAACTTTATCATATAATAAAATCCATTTTGAGATGCAGTGCTTATTCAAAAGACCCATCCTTGATTCTGATTCAGTGGATGTAGGGCAGGACCCATAAGTTTACATATTTCAATAGTACCACCATGTAATTCCCATGATAGTGGTTCCTGAAATACTCTAGTGAAAACTACCTCATGCTCAGATTCCCGTGTTTCCAAAATTGTCATGCTCTTTATGTTTTCATGACTTAATTCTTCACCATTTCTTAATTCTTCACCATTATTTCACCGATAATAAGCACTGGCCTGTGCCAACTCCTATTCATCTTTTAAACCTAATTTGAGCAGAAATTTCCTGGTAAGAATTTCATGATCTCAGATAGCTGAATTAGATATACTAGTGCTCAACAAGAATCCTGAATTTAACTTTATTCCATCACTTCAACAGGTATATTGCAATGATTCATATATTTATCTCTTTCTTCCACTAAACTATGAGCAGATGTTGCTAAGTCGTGTTCAAAAAAGGCAGAGGGGTGAGATAATGAAAAGATGGAAATAAAGTGTTTGTAGATGGGGAGGGGAGGAGGGGGTGAAGGGAGGGCAGAGGTAAGGGGAAAAAATGAGAATCAAGACTTGTCATGTAGAGGTACATGATCCCAACAATGAATGTAACTGTAGTGTATCCCTAAAATGTACCAATAAACTCAATTAAACCTGAAAAAAAAAGGCAGAGTGAATGAATAAATAAATAACAAATAAATGAACTAACTTGAGAGACTGACTTCCAGATAGGTGTGGCTATTCTAGGTGATGCCATTGGTTCTATCCCCCAAATCCTTTTACCCATTAGCAACACATTTTACGGGAATTTTTAATTCATATTTATATTAACTGATAATTCATTAACTTAGAAGTTAATTTGACCTAACAGATACTTTCTTTTTTTTAGAGAAAACCATGGCTACAAGGTAAAATCATTATCAGGTTTTTAAAAATTTCATTCTCCTCCTCTGAAACATTCTTAGTTTTTCTTAAATTATTAAGTCTGAAGAATATTTCAGAATGAATTCTTCACGAAAAGTCTGAATTTGATTTTTCTCAGTTGTGATTTCTTATTCCAAAATCGTCACATACCTTAATCATAACATTTTACCTCAAGAGTCTTCGGATTTCAAAGTTGAATAGACTTTGAAACCTACCTCAACCCATTCTATTTTATAGATAAGAAAAATGAAGTTCTGAGGGCCAATCAAGTTTTCAATTGTCATATAATCTTCTCTTGTTCATTAAATATCATAATTATGTTTTCTATTTCAAAATGGCAAATAAAACAGTTTGGAAGTACATATTTTGTTTCCGAATGGAAATAATTCTGCCTTGTACTGCCTGCTTGGAAATACTGGCCACTTGTATACTACATGGAGAGATTTTTCTAAATAAAGCACAATGCTTGAGGGATAGAACCCAAATCCAGAATTAAGAGAAAATAAAAGATTGTCTACAATCCGTGTGACTCTGTCCACAGGAATCATCAGTCAGGTGAAGAAATGCTGAAAATTAACACCCGATACTTTAGACTCAGTAGAATTTTGATAGTATCAAAGATCACAGATGTAAGTAGGTTCAACTCTGTGACAAGGCATACATTCATATTTTACTCATTGCACTTTTTACCTCGTCTACTTTCACTTAATTATATTCTATGATACTAAAGCAAATCCAATATTAATTAGAGTCAAGTTAGTTAATACCACTAATCTTCAGTTTTAATGTCTCTAAAATACACATAAAAATAGTATCCATCAAGCAGATTTACTCTTTAATCAGAAGGTCAAGTGGAGAAACTCACTGTGCCTCCCCTGACACCAAATAATAAACTCCTTTCTAAGATTGACTCGAAGCACTATATTCCTAATTTTTGAGTTCCAGTAGTGGCTGTGCTCCTTACATGAGGTATGATAAAAAGTAGAGTGTGTATTAAAATTTAAAAAATTTTTAAAGGTAATTACAATAAAGATATATTACCATTAATCCCCGCCCTAGATTCCCTTGCCACACTTTGAGCACGCTTCTCCCATCATCCTTCACACTTTCTGAAGCAGCTCTGGAAGTCCTCTTTCATGAATATCCTTAGTTGTGCTGCCATGGCTGGCTGGATGTCCTGAAACCATTCAAAATGTTTAGCTTTTATGGTAATTCTGACTTTGAGGAAGAGCCAGGAGTCACACAGTGACAGGTTCAGTGAAAAGGGGGATACTATTCACTGGCCGGTTTACAAGCCTGCCTTCCAGGTAGGTGGCACTTAGGAAATACACTCACTTTGTTTTTTGTCATGCTTGTTAAAGACACCCACAAAAAAGGACTTCAAGAACTGCTTTTAAAAGTGGCAAGAATTATTGAATAAGTGTGTCTGAAGTGGTGGGAGTATCTTAAGATAGACTAATGGCAATATTCCTTTTATTGTAATACATTTTTAAAATGTAAATATTCACTACAGTCTTCAGTTACTCCTTGTATGAAA
This sequence comes from Fukomys damarensis, assembly GCF_012274545.1. Classification (NCBI taxonomy): domain Eukaryota; kingdom Metazoa; phylum Chordata; class Mammalia; order Rodentia; family Bathyergidae; genus Fukomys; species Fukomys damarensis. The sequence goes on from NW_022900932.1 coordinate 36,080,723, forward strand.
TGGTCAAGTTAGTTAATACCACGAATCTTCGGTTTTAATGTCTCTAAAATACAGACAAAAATAGTACCAATCAAGCAGGTTTACTCTGATGATTAAATGACATGAGGCTTTCAAAAGCATTCAGCACAGAATCTAATCACTGGTCTCAATAAATTAAAGCTGTCATTATTATTATTATTATTAGTCTCACAAGTAGAAAGCACAATAAATAGAAATAAGGAGTAAAATTAACTCTATTTTCACCCAGGTATATTTTGAATGCTTATTATGAGGCAGGTACTGCTCCAATTCTTTTGTTTTTCATTAAGTTAATTGGTACACTTTAGTTATACAGTATAGTTACATTTATCATTGGGATCTTGTACCTTTACATAATCTTCACAACAAACATATAAGGTGGGCACTACTTCACCTATTTTCCAGAAAAGGAAACAGGCTCAGAAGTTATTCAGCGTCATGAAAGTAGTGATTAAAAAAAGAGACGATTCAAATACAGCGATCTCAGCACTATGTTAAACTATTTCTCAGGAGGCAATATTCAATATGGTTCATCCTACTCAATTTCTAAGCGTTATACTTCGTTTGAGGACTAATGTTTTCATTTCATAATCTGCGTGGCCAAAGAGGTCAATGAAGTCAACTGAGAAACAAATCTCAGGAGGAGTATATCAAAATATAGTCGAGCCCTGACTTCTCCAGTCTCTGTTACACTGTTTTCACCAAAGTATTCTAGGAAGCATGCTAGGAGAAGGGTGAAAGCCCAAGAACTTAGCTTAGTCATCTGAGTATAATAATAAATGACTACACATTGTCCATCCATTATATATCTGGCAACATGATAGAGGTTGACATTTTTTTTCCACATTTACACAATGACAATATGGGAAGTATTTTCAACTCTATTTTGGAAAGAAAAAGGGAGTTTCAAAATGTTTAACCCGTTCTAGACCTCACTGTCCCTTGTATGACAAAACTCAGATTCAGTTCCAGCTTTGTGATTGCACAGAGCCATCTAATATAAAGCTCAACCACTATATTACATTAGAGTATTCATCCATACTTAACCCAGATAAACAAATGAAAGGAAGGACAAAGGCAGGAAAGAGAACTCTAGCATTTCAGACAATGCAACAGCCTTTACCAGAATTTCTTCCTGTCATCCATTTCTTCCACTTGCCTAATGCACTGTTTATTCACATTCATTCCGTTCTCAGTTGGCATCCTTACTCCAATGAGTGCCCATCTACCTTGCTAATCCTCTTTCTCTAGCAACACCTTTTTACTTGACATTTACTACAGTCTAGATTTTTCTCCTGGCCCTACTTCATTATTTTGCTCAGTTTATTCACTTATGGATCTCAATGAAATAATTTTCATGATGCAGCATATAAAAAGTAGTATCAGGTAGTTAATACTGCGTTCTATGTTTACTTCTTTTTATTGTTTCGTTATAATTTAACTTGTCTAACAAGTGATATTCATAGTTATCAATAAAAGAAAAAAATATAAAATAGAAACAATGAACTTCATTTGGACTATATCATCTGAATGAAATGTGACTTACGAACTAAAATGTTTAATTATTTATATATGAAAATATTCACATAGATAGCCAACTATATATATCAACTATGAAGTCTTGATTTCTGGATATTTGGGTTAAGATACTCACCACAGTTCAACTCTAGCCTGAGCAAGAATACCCAGGCTCCCGTAAGCTTCGTGTATTACCTTGTCATTTAAAATGTGACTGTGTTTCAAGTTGTTTTCTGAGGCACCCTTCTGTTGTGATTTCATTCCTCATTTTGTGTCTTGACAGAATAAAGAGTAGCCATGCAGGAAAATATATTTGAGCATATATCATATTTTATCTAGACAGTTATAAAAATAGATATTGAAAGAATTATTTTGACCAGTTTTTAATGTACGAGAGACTATGAAAAGAAACATTCTATAACTGAGGTGTAGAGTTATTTGTCAAGAAGAAAAGGACATGAAAATCCTTACAATCTTTCAAAATCACTCATGTGCCATTATTCTCAGAATTTATATCAACAAAAAAAATAGCCCAATGACTAGCTGAGGTCACTTATAATTAAAAGATTCTTTATAAAGAGGAAACTGAGGGCAACCAGTAGTGAATAAACACAGCTGGCTCAGTTAGCTCTCATTTCCTCTTCTGTGTTTATCATATAGTGCAATAAAGTAGCATAAAGTGTTTAGAGCCTCAAACCAAATCAAGGAAGATTCTATACTCCTAATTTTCCATTCATATTATACTTGGGCCCAACAAAAGATAGAAACACGAAGAGCTCTTTACCAATAAGGACCATGAAACAAACAAAAGCTTAACTATATAATTTTCTTTTCTATTATCAGAATAACTTTGATTTCATAGATAAAATGTATTCAACAAACCAAAACAATATCCAACAAACTTTTGATGGCTTTAAGAATTCTTGTGATCCGCAGATGCATAAAAATGATAGGATTTTCATAAGGGACAAAATTCCTATTGTCCCTTCCAAACGTTATATGCAATTGTGTTTGGACATAGTAGCCTTATGATATAGGACACAAAAAAAAAATCTAAGAAATGGTAATAAGCAATTCACAGGTTGATAGTTTATTTGGAGAAAGAGGAGCTAAATTTTAGACCTTTGAGAATTAAAATAAATTCCTCTAATTTCTATCAAAATAATTTAAATTTAATTTTCCCAAGCAGTTTTCTTAGCAGCCAGACACACTGTAACAAAATGAAGACGTTGCTTGGCATAACAAGAAAATACATGGTAAATTTGAATGTCTGAGAGAAACAAGGAGGAAAGGTCAACTTTTAAATAACTCCAGTATATTTTTATAACCTTTTAAAATTTCAACATTGTCACTTTGTACTAAAATTATATTTTCTCCCAGTCATCATGTTCTCAACAAAGAATAGCCAAGATTTCAAAATTATATGAGACTTATTCTGTCCTTATTTAGATAGGGATCCTTTTTCAAATTTCCTTTTACATCTTTCCAGTAAAGATGGAGGGGAAAGCTCCTTTCTAGAACTTTGACAATTGACTTCAGATTTAACAATTATTTCTATTAGCTATAATTCATACTATACCCAGATTCTCAAGATTTATAATAATGTTTTTCAAGACAATGATGACTAAATAACTGAAAAAAAAAACAACAAACAAAAGTGGATTTTGAGCATAAACAAACACAACTATTCAACTAGAATTTCCCCTTCTCCTCTTTGGAAAGTATCCCAAACAATAAGGGGATTTTTTTTTTTCCTCATTGAGTTCATTGGTACATTTTAGGTATACAGTACAGTTACATTCATCATTGGGATCTTGTACCTTTACATGACAGGTCTTGCTTCTCATTTTTTCCCCTTATCCCTGCCCTCCATTCACCCCCTCCTCCCCTTCCCATTTACAAACATTTTATTTCCATTTTTTCATTTTGTCCTATTTTTTTCTTTCCCTCATTACCTTTCCCCCCATCCTTCCCACTTTCCCTACACCTTTAGCCTTTATCTTCCTATTTCACATTGTCAATTATCTCATTAGTATCTTGTGTACTATTATAGTTTTTCACACCAGAGAAACTATTCGGTATTTATTTATTTCACTTAGGAGTATATCCTCAATATGTATCCATTTTCCTATGAATGAATCTAATTTCTCATTCTTTATGGGGGAATTTTTTTTAAAGGCCCTGCAGTGTTAATCTTTATTACATGTAGGAAACAAGTATAATCTACATATTTTAAAATTCATATAAAGACTGAGATCAGGAAAGGGTAATAAAGTGGAAATAAAATGCACAAAGAAAGCCAATGGATCTACAGCAAGTGATAAGGACAGACACACACACACACACACACACACACACACAGCAAGGAGGCACCTTTGTACAAAGCACTTTGTCCATGACACCACAGTAAAGGAGAACCTTATAAAATTTGTAAGAGAAGGAAAAAATCTGGCCTCTTCTCAAAGCACCCAACTCCCACCCCATTCACCCCTTCACCAGATGGATTCACTGGTTGCCTACAGCAGAAGCAGAAGACTTTAAAACTTGAAATGGTGAGTTTAAAGAAGTTGGAATGCAATCTGGAAGAGCTCAGGAAGGAAATATAAAAGTAAACTAAAGTCAACCAAGAAATAAAGAGAAACCTGGAAGTATAAGAGGACACAGAAATTGCAGGAAACACAATAAGGAAAATAAACAAGAGAAGAAAAATAAGGGGAAAAAAAAGAATTGGGAAGGAGAAAAGAAAAATGATAAATATAAAAGATAAAGAAGATCTTACATATGTATAATTTGTCTCTTGGATGTAAGCGGGAAAAACAAAAATACAATTAGACAAGTATATAATTCAGAAGAAAAAATGCAGAAATAAGAAAAAAATAGTTTTCACTGAGACAAATTCTTAAAACAGCAAACTTTAAGTTACTAAAAATTCTTCAGGCAATCAAACGAAACAGGAATACGCAATTTTTAAAAAACTGCCTACAGAAAATTAGAAAATTAAAATAGATGTCTCCCATAACAGATGCAAATAAAACTTCCTATAGGTTACCACCACAAAGAAGTCCTAGACCAAAATTTTAACAAATTTCCAACACGTTTTTACAGAGCAAAAGATTTACAAGTTTACTTCATGTTGCAGAGCACAAAGAAAGAGAAAACCTTCCAAATCAGTTCTTTGAAGTGAATATAATATCCACAAAACTTGGTAAAAACATATAGATACAGGTAGTCAGGCACATATGCACAGAATCATCTCACTTAAGACAATGTATGTAGATTCTGAGTAAAATATAGAGACGGAATTTAGCAATATTAAAACATAAAGAATAATTATATATAAATATCAATGTTTATTCTAAACACCAAAGATTGTTCAATATTAGGAAATTTAATAATATGAGCAATTGTAGGCAAAAAAAATCTTTATAGCTTCTAAAAAGCATTTGATAAAATGGAAGTCTTCCCTTCAACCTGCCAAAGATTAAAACTAGACCCATATCTTTCAGCATGCACTAAACTAAAATCCAAGTAGGTTAAAGATCTAAATATTAAAAAAGAGTCACTAAAATTGCTGGAAGATAAGTTAGGTGGAACTCTTGAAGACATTGGCATAGGAAAAAACTTTATGAACAAATCCTCAGTAGCACAGGAACTAGCAGAAAGAATCAACAACTGGGATCTCATCTTATTAAAAAGCTTCTGCACCGCAAAAGAAACCATCAAGAGAACTAAAAGACAACCTACAATGTGGGTAAAAGTTTTTACCAGCTGCTCCTCACACAAAGGACTATTGTCTAGAATATATAAAGAACTCAAAAAATCACCCTCCCAAATATAAAGACCCAATTCAAAAATGGGCATCTGAAATGAACAGACATTTCTCAGACAAAGAAGTAAAAGCAGCAAGTAAATATATGAAAAAATGTTCCACATCACTGGTCATTCAAGAGATGCAGATAAAAACAACACTGAGATTTCACCTCACCCCACAAAGAACGGCTGCTATCAGGAAATCAACCAATAACAAATGTTGGTGGGGTTGTGGGGAGAAAGGAACCCTTCTCCATTGTTGGTGGGAGGGCAGAGTGGTGCAACCACTGCGGAAATCAATATGGAAATACCTCAAAGAGCTTGGACTGGAGACTCCATTTGATTCAGCCTTCCCTCTGCTGGGTATCTTTCCAAAAGAATTAAAAGAATCATATCACAGTGATATATGCACACCCATGTTTATAGCGGCACAGTTTGTAATAGCTAAAACTTGGAAACAGCCCATTTGCCCATCAGTTGGAGACTGGATAAAGAAAACATGGTTTTTCTATAAAGTGGAATACTACTCAGCCATAAAGAATGAGAAATTAGAGTCATTCATAGGAAAATGGATACATATTGAGTATATACTCCTAAGTGAAATAAATAAGTCACACATGTATAAACACTGAATAATTTCTCTGGTTATAAAAACTCTAATAGTACATAAGCTCCTAATAGTATAATTGACAATGTGAAATAGGAAGAAAAGGGCTAAAGTTGTAGGGGAAGTGGGAAGGGTAGGGGAAAGGAAATAAGGGAAAAGAAAAAAGACATGAGCAAATGAAAATAAAGTATTTGTAAATAGGAAAGGGAGGAGCGGGTGAAGGGAGGGCAAGGGTATGGGGAAAAAATGAGAACCAAGACCTGTCATGTAAAGGTACAAGATCCCAATAATGAATGTAATTGTACTGTATGCCTAAAATGTACCAATAAACTCGATGAAAAAAAAAATGCAAGTCTTCCTTAAAAAATTAGAAAAGAAAAGAAAGAAAACACTCAAGAAATAACAGTTGGATATTTCCCTAAAACATTGTTTCTTTGTTGGTAATAAGAGAATTCTTAATGAAGTCAAGCTTAGCAACTAAAAAACATCACATTTATACAATCAGAGTCAGGAAGGCCATTAGAGTCATGACGATTATAAGAGAAAGTAAAAACTTCATATTTTTAAAGGTTAAAACCAATACCCATTAAAAAAAGAATCAACTGGAAAACCATAATGGTGAAATTCACTAATATATAGGCATAAAAATATATAAAACCAATATACTATAGAAAATCTAGATAGCTAGAACAAAAGAAAAGTTAAAAAAATACATTTTAAAAATAGTAATATAAAATTAACGAGTAATGTTCTGGACATATAAAGGTAACACTGTGACACTACTGAACAATTCCAAGGATGGGCTGACCTAACAAAGAAAAGTCACTGCCAAGTTCTTGGAAGAGGATGACCCTACATTCTCCTCACTGTAATATATAAACGTAATGGGGAATTTTTCTTTTAAACTAATTTTGGAACTAGATAATCAAATTCTAAAGTATATATGAAAAGAGATAAAAAAGTATACCTAGGAAAAATTGTAACATAGAAGGGAAAGGAAAAAATTTGAGAAAAGGGAAAAAAGGAAACAAAGTCTTTGTAAATAGGGGAGGGTAGAGGGGGTGAAGGGAGGGCAGGGGTATGGGGAAAAATGAGAACCAAGATACCCCATTGATGAATGTAACTGTACTGTATACCTAAAAAGTACCAATAAACTCAATGAAAAAAAATAAAAAAGAAATATGCAGGCACTTACCCTACCAGATATTAAAATTTAAGAAAACTTTAATAATAAAAGCAATTTTACACTGCCATACAGGAAAAAAGGGGGGGGTGATAGAAAAAATTCCAGACATAATGCCAAACAAATTGGAATTTAGTATATGAGAAACACATACTTTCTTTCAGAATAAAAGACAAAAAGGAGATAGTACAGTCAGGGAATTTAGAAAAACTTCACACTTTGCATCAGGAAAATATTCACATAAATAAAAAATATAAATACAAGTAGAAGGAGGATAAGAAAGACCAGGAGAAAAAAAAAAGAAGGAAGAAGAGAGGGAAGGACAGGAAAGAGGACATGAGAAATTTATTTATAATATTTATAATATCAGAATGGGAATATCTTTGTAATAATACTCTAAAATTCAGTACACATACAAGAAAAGGTCATTAAATTTACTACAAAAATAGCTGTAAGGTAAAATCTGTAAGGTGGGAAATTTGTGATTAATGATACAATTGTAAATGTTATTATATATCATAAATTTTATTAGCTATTCATATATACAGTCATATATTCTTTAATCTGCAATTTCACTTTTAGGAATTTATTCAGCAGGTATACTGAAAAGTATAAATTGTGTATATAAATGTTTATTATTTATTACCGCACAAATTGCTATAGCAAAAATGAAACCAATCTTCATATTTATCCGTGGAGTCATACAGCCAAAAATTAGAATGAAAAATACTTTTGAGAGAAGAAAGAAAAAACTGTATTGTTTTATATGCTTCCTTCCATGTAAAAGGAGCAGCTTATATTTGTCCATATATACTGTAAAAAATTTTTGTAAGATTACAAATAATTATTAGGGAAATATCAGATAGAAAAATAGGTAGATGGATTGGAACTGGGTACATGGGTAATAAAAGAGGGAAAAAAGACCTGTATACATCTTTGTAACTTTTTATTTTGTTATTCTGTGGTGTATTACTTATTTGTTTAAAATTGCTTTTTATTCGTGAAGCCTGAAACAGGAGGATCACAAGTTCAAACTCAGCCTTAGTGACTTAGCAAGGTCCTGTCTCAAAATCAAAAAATAAAATGCTGGAGATGTAACTCAGGATTAAGGCCCTGGTTTAATCCTCAGTACCAGAAAAAAAAAAATCACTTTTATGTAACATATTAAAAAATGTGTCATTTGATCAAATAATTCTATATTTAAAAATTAACACTGGGGAGATTATTTTAAATGTGCACAATGATATCAGAAATATTAATTGCAAATTAGATTGTGAGTGTGAGGAAGGCAGAGACTATTGAAATGTCAAATGTTCAATATTCTGGGATAATTTAAACAAATATAATTATATTTACACTATAGAAAACAATTCAGTCACTAAAAATTATGTTGTAAAATAATTTTTACAGATGAGACTATGCTCACAAAATAATTTTTATTACAGAACACTGTGAACAATATAATTCAATCTTTTAATTTTAAAAATATATTCTCATACACAAGAGAAGACTAAAATGTTACCATCCAAAATACTAACAGAAGCTTTCTATGGGCCAGGGAATTAAGAAAGATTTTTTAAAAATCTTTTTACTGACACAGATCCTATAATGAATATACATTTCTTTTATAACTTATGATGTTTACAATTAAAGGAACAAAAACTTTAAAATAAAGTAGATAATCTATGTAGAATCTATCTATTCATTTGTGGTTGTTATTTTTATAAATAGAATGATATAAGGCGAGAAAAGCCAAGGTATAGATGAAAATACTGTTCTGAATTTTAGTATAATTATAATTTATTGTGAATGAATATTCACCAACAGTCTTATAAATGGTACCTCTACATATACTTATAAATTTTTCCCAACAATCACTGAAGTTGATATACTTGTTCCATTCAACAGACGAAAAAAAGTGAAACTTGAAGAGGTTAAATAGCTTTTTAAAGATTACATTGTTTGTGGCATGGCAGATCCAAGACTTAAACCCACAAAATATTTACAGGTTTAGCAATTCTGTAACGTTGCCCATGCAGATTAGTGAAATATGTAGCAAATTCCCACTTGATGGGCGGTACTGTCATTCTCGGAATCAGTTTCAGAGGTTTGTTGCTGTTCTATAAAGTCAGTATTCTGGAAGTGGGAAGGGTAGGGGAAAGGAAAGAAGGGAAAAAGAAAAAATCTGAGAAAATTAAAAAAGGAAAATAAAGTTTTTGTAAATAGGGAAGGGAGGAGGCGGTGAAGGGAGGGAAAGGGTATGGGGAAAAATGAGAACCAAGACCTGTCATGTGAAGGTACAAGATCCCAATGATGAATGTAACTGTACTGTATACCTAAAATGTACCAATAAACTCAATGAGAAAAAAAAAAATTAAGTCAGTAATCTGGCTGCTGAAAGAAAAGGGTTGTACCACTTCTGGTTACTGAGAAATCAATTGGCTTCTCTCATATTCAGATTAGCACTGGGCTTCTACCAAAGAATGTAACTGCCCGCATTGCATTCTGTGCTTGAAAGGTGGCAAAGCTAATAACACCAGTACCTTGTCCTGGGTCAGGGAAGCAGCAAGTAACTCTCCCTTACTATGAGTTTTCAAAACAGATAAGTCAATAAATTGTACAAAATAAAATTAGGAACTCTGTGGCATTAGCTAAATAGCATTCCTTTATTAGATTAGATTTGAAAGGGTTAAATATAAAAATAAACACACAATCTAATGATTGAATAATTTTTGGGGCCTAGCTACTCATCTTAAAATTCACTTAAATATCAACCATTTTCCCTTTTTTTTTTTTTGCTTCTCCCCTTAAAATTTATGTGTCCAATAAACTTTATTGAGAAATATATACTTTTTATTATGCTATGTTTTATTTTTATTTTTAAATTACTGTTTATATTTTCAATTAAAAATGTACAACATAAAGTTACATTGCTGGTCTTGTAAGATCTATACAACTTTCTAAATTGTATACCTATAACTTCAGCAGTTCACCTATTTCAAAAATTTGGAATTCTGTTCATTTGTTATCTTTAAGGCTACCTCAAATTTAAAGGCTACCTTATTGTACTTTTGAAATCTATTACAACAGTATGATAGTTAATAAAACACTATTTTTTCTTTAAAATATGAAATAAACTTCTCATTAGTATAGCTTTTAGCTTGCTTACATTTACTTTTAAATTACCATGTTACATCAAGATAAAGGTACATAACTTTTAGTAATACCTGAAAATGAAACATGGGGGTTCTTTCTGGTGTATGAATTTGCTAATTATTTTATTTATGCAATAAAACAAAAAGTCACAATATTCAGATAAAATCTTTCAAATCTGGTAAAGAGGATGAATTCACCATGAGCCATGGGTCAACAAGAGAGAAGAGCTTCAACTTAGAGAAAGGTTAAAGCTGAATTGTCAACTTCTGTTTTGCGAATATTAAACAAAAATGAAATTTAGATAAAAAACAAATGAAATATGCTTGTTCAGAGTAACTAGTGATTTTTGAAAGGCATCATATAAATTTGGTAACAGAAAAGACTGAGGGAAATTCTGTGCATGCTTGTTCTGTAGAACATGACAGAGACAAAAATAAATGATGGTACAGGAATGGCAAAGAGATTTAATGTACGAGTCAATATCAATCCATTGGCATTGGTCATGCCTGCCTGAAGCAATGGGCTGAAAAGATAATGAGGTTGAATCTAGCTCAGTTAGAATTGCTTTGATTGATTGGTTATGTCTGCCAGGGGCAAAGTATAAACAATGAGTGATATCCATGCCACAAATTTGCCCATCCCTGAACTAAAAAGTGGGCAGGCAAAGAAAACACTGTTGGAATTAGTAACAGAACAATAAAGGCAGACCAAAATAAATATGCAACTAGAAAAACAGTACTAGAATATCACTGTCCTTGCTTTATATTGATTTGTTAAAATTTCATAATCTTGATCTTGCTGAGATGTACCTCTACAAGTTTGCTCATTTATAAAATAAATGACATCTCACACGTTTGTCAAAGAAACAAATGTCATGATTCGCAATGAATATTAGCTATCACATTATGCAAAATTATGCTAGATTTTCAAAACCCTTGCTTACACCAAGAATGTCTAAGGTGAGCTCCACAGGGACACGTGGGATGGAATCCAGGGTACTAGTTAACTAGCAAGACTCACAGCTCCAAAGTATAATACAGAACACCTATGTCAGGGGAAAGCAAAATGACTCATTGTACTCAGTAATGAATCCCTTTAGGTACAGTTTGTCTTGCTTTCTTACACCTCAGTACTAGTGGTACAATGGATTATAGCTTATTGATTTGGGTGGCATCATCATTCCATATGAAGTAGGATAATTTTTGTGGTTGTGTTATTATGTTATCACCTGACAATAGTTTCAATATTTCTAGCACAAAGTCACTATGCATCTAGCCATATTTTAAGGGAGGAAAAAGACAGGGAAAATGTTACTAATCTTTTCTCCTTATCAGACTTTGTCTTATATACTTTGATAGATGTCATTCTTTTTCATCAACATTAGATACATCTACAATAAATAGAATACAACTGTATGTTTTTTTTTCTATGAGAATTAGGATTACATCAGTTCATTAATCCCTGGGTACCCCTTCCTTGGAGGATGTAAAAAATAAAGCCAAGGATGAAAGGCTTTATTCAACACTTTTTGAAGGCTGCTGGAATCAAAGGTGACCGATGTCTCCTGTACTTTGCTAGCCATGCTGACGTCAGAATTATCAGACTCTGGACCTGGTAGTTTTTGCAAGCAAATTTGTTCCTTGATGTTTCTGTTGAAATCCTAGCTATGACTCATTGTCTGTCTAGATATCCACTGGATAACTACAACCTCACACTTCTAGGCAACTCTGGTACTATTACCTGTTGTAACCCTGTGCCATCAATTATAAATAGTGGCCTTGGTATTTCCCAAACAATGATAAGAGGGCTTTCATCTATTTTCTTGGCCACAAACAGACCTGGTCTATTTGTAGTGCCAGACCCATTGCTAAAGGAGAATAGATTCAGTGAAATGGACCCCTCTATGGCTAGGACAGAAAAACCCGTTAGCCATTGGAACTGTTGACAGGAAATCTGCATAATCACCTGAATTTGTTCTCAGTCATATTTTATGTTTTGGGAGCTAAAATAAATATGAAACATTAAGAAAGATCTCTGAGTTTAGGAAGAAACAGTTCCATAGCAGAATTTTCATTCTTTATCCTCAGTCTTTAACACCACTGAATCAAAACACCACCAGTTTGAATGAAAAACAGAAGCAGTCTTATGTAGTCACCTCAAATGATTTGTGATCTATATAAGAGGTACATTATATTCTTTGTCTACGTGATAGATCAGTGGTAGAGTGCACAGTTAGAATTGCCAGACCCTTAGTTTAATCCTCAGCAACAAAGAAACAAATGCTTTTAATAAAAAGATGCGCATGCAGTCATAGAAAATAAAAACCAGGCTAGAATTGCAAATATATCCCCAAAAGCATTGTTCTGACTGTATTTTACCCGATAGAAAGTCACATTTTGATCAAAGTATGAATTTCATTATTTCATAGACTGCCAAAACTTTTGCAATCCAACATTCATAACTACGCAAGATTCTTTTGAGAGGTAATATCACATATACAGCAAGAACACAGATTGCACGGTCCTATGGGCCTGTGTTGAATTTTCCTTTAATAGACATGCTGTGATGAGGAGGTTAACCCAAGCCTCAATTTCTTGATGTGTAATACGGGTATAATTCAATCTACCTCTTTTAGCATAGCTGTGAAAGGAAGATGGGAGAGGATATATGAAATGCTGAGAGTGGAGAGCACTGGTAAATATAGGTTAAAAAAAGTCTAGTCTACAAGTATCTTTCTGTCCATCATCTAAAATAAAAGCAGTATTAGCAAAGTAGTATTATATAACTTTCCTTGAAAGTGTTCTGTACAAGGAAGGGCTGGGGATGTAGCTCAGTGGTAGAGCACTTACTAGGTATGTGGAAGGCCCCGTGTTCAAAACCTCAGTATACAAAAACACACACACACACACACACACACACACACACAGCCCCCCAAAGACCTGTATAATAACCTCGATCAGTTTTATTTGCCAAGTATTCTCACAGGAAGCGGAATAAGAATGCCTTGTGGTCATTTTTACAGTGAGTTGGGATGAGACCTCATTCCTCCTGGGTTACTACTGTCTCCACAGTGCAGTCTGCATCAAGTTTCTATAATCCAAAATGTAACAGTGATAAATGCCATCATTGTTAAGAATTATATTGTAAATAAGATCAAAATGTTACAAACAGTTAAACCCTAGGCAAAGTGATGGCATAAAGAGATAAGAGCTTCAGAGAGTTCACTTTTATTTCCTTTTGAATACTACCAGTGATTAGGAAACCATGAAAAAAATCTGACAAATTCTAAGAAAGAGAGAGGCTGAAATCTCTTCTTCCAAGATCTCTGCTACTCAGAGCAAGACTAGAGGCTTGTCTAGGAGTCACTTGCTAGAAAAAGAAACCTAATGAGAAATGCCACAGATGATGGTCCAGCTGCCCAACACCAGACCCACTTCCTCTGAAAACATGAAAACTTATCTTAGGGGGACAGCTTCAGGAGTGGCGCAGAGTCGGGGAATTCACATGTTTTGTTTGGCTCACTATTTACTAAGAAGCGTACCCAATCATTAGGTTTAATTACATTGAAATTATATGAGAGAATATCATACTTAAATTTTCATATATGTTAACTGGGTTTCTTTGTCTATTAAATAAGATTTATATCTCCACACCAGCTGTCTGTAGTTCAAACATGGGGCTCTTTAGATAGGGAAAATATGTTAAAGGGGAGAGAGGCAGATGGCAAAAGCAAACCAAGTCTAAACTATTTTTGCCTTGAGGCCAGCCCTGAGGTTAGAAGGAAGAAAGAATCTGCCAATAGGCACGGGTGACAAAATCAACCACGCTGCCCTTACATGTTCAGAGCAGAAGCCTCCACAGGGGAATCTAGGGTTCCAATCCTCTCATAAGGGCCCCCAGGTCAGAGGCCATGGATGGTTTCAAAAATAAGTGCAGTGTTCATTCCTGTGCATTAAGTCTGTGAAGGTCTGCATTCAAATGGTATGGAGCAGAGAGTAGATTGCAACATATGAAGACCTTGTTGATTATTATCTTCGTTTAAATCAGATCAAAATATATGTGGCCATCTCACAGAGTTCTGAGGCATGAAAAGAACTTCATCTACGGAAGACTTTCTTCAATTCCAGGTGATGTCCTCAAAATATTTATGTAGATAATTTTGTAGTAAGAATCATTAGTATGAATGGAAACTATTATTTTCTTCATTTCACAGATAAGAAAACAGATACTCAGAATTTAAAAATTTATTTGTGCTCACACAGCTAGTAAGTTGCAGATCAAGGATTTATATTTGAGATTGTCTGCCAGAAGAGAACAAATTTTTTACTTCTGTCCTAACACAGGGATAATCACATTGAGATTTAAGGAAAGGATCCAAAAACGTGCCAGTGTGGGGAAAAATACTGCCAAAGAACGAAGACCTCAAGGGAAAATCCAGGTCACTACTGGGCACCAGGTGTCTTAGGAACTAGAGCACTGGAAGGTAAGAGTCATTTCATTATAATTTGCCTTTCACAATTAAGAAAGATGGTTCAAGAAAGACTAATCTATTCTCTCAAAATCAGCATGTTGAGTAAAATCAAAAGTAAGACACTCATACTGTCATTGGTTCTGTGTGTCAGGTTATAAAGGTCTCCTAGTCATCATATGATAGTTTAAAGTGCAAAAGATATGAAAAAACACATGTATATGAACATATTTAATGGATATTTATAGGTAAGGCTGAGAATTATCATATACTAAAGATATTATTGTGTAACTTTGTTAAATCATAACTCTAAATCTGATCCTTTTTAGGTACATTCTCCATCTTAAAACTTTTTAAGAAAGCAAGCCATTGGACACAGGAGATGTGTATCTTCTGCACTTATCTTGAAATATGTGCTGCATAAAATAAGTACAGGTTTTGTACATGAAATTTACTTCTTGAGATATTTTTTGACAATAATACCATCTGTTGTGGGCTTTAATACATAGTTCTGAGTACTCTTTACTTACACAAAATCCCTAGTCAACTGAGATTTGAAGACATGAAGTTCAAGTCATTGGTAGCTTATGAAGTAGCAGTGAGAGTGTCTCTGGGTGTTTTATGGAAAAAGCAAAATATACCCACTTCCACATAATAAAAAATACATTTTAACAATATTATTATATTAAAATGTAAAGCGTCATTAGTTTTCATTTGATTGCATTAAATTCTCCTCATCAGTCTAGTGCCCTTACACCATGCATCAAAAATGTTATGTTGGTCAGTTATTTGGAAGATGTAAGTTTGTTATTTTCCTTAATATCATACCAGCAATTACAATATATCATATCTACTTTGCCCTCTCATTTTTCTTCAATTAATTCCCTTACTCTAAGAAATTCACATTTTACAAAGAATCCTAATACACAGGATGTGCCTCAAGTCAAGTTCCTGCATGGCACAATTATGCTTAAAAATGTAAGTAGGAAGGACTTGGAATATTTACATTTAATAGCAAATGTATAATTTTTTTAAATGTATGCATAATGTGAATGATATTAGAATTTGTAATCAATTACATTTCTCATTTATTATACATTTCTTAGAGGTATTCCCTAAGATTTGCATTACATATGTACTATAAATTAAGGTTAATATGCAGATTTTAATATTTAAATCTTTTGGTAAAGTTTCTCAATATTATTTTTATATAGAAACATTTTTTCCTTCTGTCAATGTTAGTATACAGCAGAAAAAGACATTTGAGGGTGATCTATCACAGTAGCTGTCTTAATTTGCCTTTTCATTTTTTGTGAACTTAAATGACACAACACTGCAATGATGTTTCAGACAAAAATGGTTGTAAACAAATGTGTTTTAAAGCAATCCAGATCACTATAATTTGTTTTCTATTTTTACACAGTAAACATTTGAGAGTTATGATCACCATCACATGAAATGTCCAATATATAATAAGAATTAATATCAGTCTTGGATTTTCTATAATAAAATTAAATATATATTTTTTTACTTTCTTTTTTTCTTTCGAGACAGGGTCTCACTATGTAGTTCAGGCTGGGCTTGAACTCACTATGTAGCCCATGCTGGTTTTGAACTCCTTCTTTGGCCTTCCAAGTGCTGGCATTACAGGAAGGGCCCACCATGTCCAACTAAATATATTTTAAATGATAATCTCTTTCCACTTTTAATTATTTGATTGGATATGTTTGATTCAGTCATTTTTTCAAGAAACATCAGTTACCTTTCTTATTGTTGGGTTTTGTTCTAGTTTCAGGAACTACAAAAAAGAATGATGTGGTCATTGTGAAACTGGAAGTCTTTATACTAGAATAATTAGCAGCCTGAATTTACTGGCCATACTCAGATACAAAGTAAAGTTTGCTAACAGAACAAGAGCAATGAAATTGAAATATTTACACTTTCACCTATTACTATCTTCCAAAGAGCAACTCAGAAATAATGTAAGGTTTTTAACCATAACTTAATTTTGTTTTAAATTCATCCAAGTTAGTCATTCAAACTACCTCGTTTCCATCCTATCTGCATTATGGACTGTGTATCAAATGATAAGTATGATTGGGAAGGAATCTAATCCAAATTTTGCAGAAGAAATGCCACTGTAATCCAGTTAGCGAATAGCTCAAGACATTAATCGTGGACAAAAATGCTGCAAGCCATCTGGCATCCTCAGTTATTCTTAGAGTACTTGAGAAAAAAAACAACTGGGGATAGTGTACTAAATTCAGGTTTGTTTAAAACACTGACTCACTCAAACTCTGAACTCTTCAGATTTCTGTCTTTTTTTTTTTCTAGTTTTCCCTCTTTTAAAAAATCCTTACTTGATGTGTTCTTACTATAACCTTCTGCTTGGTAGTGGTACATTTAACACTCCATTTTACAGTCAATATCAGTTACGATTTATAGGTAGATACCTGGGACAATGAAAACTGATAGTGCGTGCAATATAAGCCTGATTGGTCAAATGACACTTTCCAGTCAGGAGGATCAATATAATTGTTTTAGAGGATTTCCTTTGTCACTCAACCTAAATTGGGTATCTCTATTATAAGTTCTTATTGTAATCTTTCATTTCCATTTTTACACTTTTCATGGTGTTTTATTATATCTTGTTTAATAGTTACTTTAATGTCTATTATATTTAGTCATCACAGCAGCTCTGCAAAGCACAAGGTGCTTTTATTACCTATATTTTATAGATAAGGAAATTGGTTGTCAACTCCTAAATGCTAAGCACCTAGCACAGTGCCTGACTCATTTTATGCAATTGTTCTTGAGTAAATTCATGGAAGCAAATATCTCCTAAAGTTAAAATATGAGTCACTCAACATAAAGAGAAAGTGATTCAAAGAGAGTTGGGTTAGAAACTGCCAGGCTCTCTATGACCCTGACAGAGACTTATGTACCCTCTGAATCTCATTTGCTCATTGGTAAAATGCTACTTCATAGCATTGTTGCTAGGATTTAATGAGATAATAGTAATAAAAATAAACTCACTTTAATAATTTGTAATCAAACTATTTACTCATTATTAGAGTATACTCTAATAGTAGCCAATGGATGTTTAAAAAACACATCTTATTTCTCCTCCAAAAGGTAGTTTTTCAAATAAAATAACTTATCCTTTATTCCTCTAGTTTGGACTAAGTTTCTTAAACTGTCTCTATATTAAAATTGATTTATCACTTCATTCAACAAATATTTTAGGAGCATACAGTACCTGCAAGGTATAATTACTCAAATCCTTGTCCTAATGGAGAATACAGCTAAATAGGATGCTAAGTTACAGAATCACTTAGGATTAATATCACTCAAAGAACTTTTTCAAGGACAGATTGCTGGAAATAGCCCAAATTTCTGATTCAGTGTGTCTAGTTTTGTCTCTGAGAATTTTTATTCCCAGTAGGTTTTCAGTTGATGCTTATGGTCCTGGTCAAAGTATCACACTTTGAGAACCAGCAAATCTGTATATAGTGATATTTGTCCAAGGAGAGCATTATGGTTTGGATCTAAAGCGGCCTTGAAAGCATCATATGTTCAGAAAGTGATTGGGTTACGGGGGTGCTATCGCTGGCTTGTTGTTAGGGGAGGGGACCTCATCAGAAGAAGCGGGTCCCAAGGAGTATGGGCAGGAAGGGTTTATCTCCCTTGCCAGCTCCTCCCTGAAGTCAGGCTTCCAGGAGGTGAGCAGCTCTTCCTCCACCATGTCCCTCTGCTGTGTTGTTCCTTCTTGGGAATCAGACCACCACAGACCAAAACATGATACAAAATAAACCTCTCCTAAGTTGGTGTTAAGTAGTGTGCTTCAGCAATAAGTGACTTGACTAAGACAGAGAGATAGTGAATCTGGGGATAAGAAGTTACTTTCTCAACAAATCCCAAGTCTTGAAAGATGGGAAAGCATTTGAACAAGAAAGATTTCATGTTTTTAACCTTCTGGGTGAAAAAGGTCATGTTTGAATGATTACACTGACATTTTGATTAACATGATTGAGAGCAAGTTGAAGGATAGTGTAAAGTTCTGTTTGACAAAAATAAGTGGCAACTATTCTATCAAATGTATTGACTTTTGATACATCAATATTTTATCAACAGAACTTATACCATAGGATTATTGGTAGGGTAGGAACACACACACACAAATACACACACAGTGGAAAAATCAATTAAAAGGCATTATCTATGAATTAGATGAAATAATGTGCATCATATTTTCTACTGATTCTGGCCTAAGGAACACACTACCTTACCTTGGGCTTAACATCTTAATTATTACATTGGTCTTTCATTATTTAACTTGCTTGTTCTATAAAATATTCATTTTCTATGCAATATTTTTGGCAAATTAGTAGAGAGTAGCTGGCTAAAGATAAACTGAGTGGATAAAAGTACAATGTATAAATAAATGTTACATATGTAAAAGCAGGCTACACTGGGGACCAGTTAAAGCTTACATACAATGTGTTATTAGGTCAATGCAGATTCTATGTCAGCTGCAACTTCAAAGGTGAAACTTGAAGGGGCTAAAATTTTACTGATGAAAATAAATGACATTGGAAGTATAATCAGTGCACAGTATAATCAGTGGGAAACACAGTCTGTGAACAATTAATGAAAGTGTGTGTCAGATTAATGTGCCACTTCTGCAGTGACAGATATAACAAAGCAGCCCTTTATCACTGTAGCGAGTGGCGTGCCACAACCGACAAAAGCAGATTCTCAATTCTGCATGTGGGCATCACATTAGAAGTTCCAAACTAGCCATGATGGAAATATTCCCACAACAGAAATTTGCAAAGACTGAAAAATGAGAAACTTTCTTTTCTGACTCAACTACTAATATTCAGAATTTTCTTTTTTAAACTTTTATTAGCACATGTTTGTAGTACGTAAGGACTACATTTACCATAGAGGATCAGTACAGGTACATAACTCATTTCAGTGCCTTTCTATTCCTCCCTCGCCCCCTTTTATTTTTTCTGCATCAGATTCATTTATAAGAACTGATAAAATGAATAATCATATACACTGATTGAAAACCTAATAGGCCAATGAACATATAAAACATAAGACATCCTATACCTACCTCTAATAAATCTTTCTCGTGTCTCTTTTAAAAAATAAAAAATAAAAAAAATAAAACATAAGACAACTGTATTGTCAAGGTGCTTTTTTTGATATATTGTCTGCACAACACCTTTTTTCTTTGTCTATTTCACACTTTATACATTGAGTTTTTGATACAAGAGAAATCATGCAATATTTTATTAATTTTTTCCAATTGGCAAAAGTTACAGATATTGAAGGTGCATAAAATGATGTTTTAATAAATGTATCTATTATGGGATATCTAAATCAGGTGAGTTAACATACCCCTTACACACATTTTTGTGTTGAGAGTATATTGTCTGTTCCAACTAGTACACTTAACCTTCTAAGTCAAAAGCATGCTTGCAAGATATTTCTTTCTCCCACAATCTTGAGAGCAAGAATAATTGAAAAGAATTTGATAACCAGTTCTTCATTGTTTAAGAATGAAAAGAACAAGTAAAAAACAGGATTAGTTTGCATTTAGGTTAGCGATAAGGAAAACAAATCCACAGTGATTTTATGAAGCACAGTTCTATCAAATTTTTTGAGGACATGCAGCCTGACTTTACAGAGCTCATCTATCGAGCCTCAAGAAAGATTTGATCTTTCTGGGGTCTTTTTAAATCTAGCAATTTCATGATATGACTAGGCATTCTTAGACAGGAGTACATTTGGCATGATGAACTGGAAAAAAAAACATTTGTCACACATGATAAAAGTTTATAAACTAAGTTTCCTCTTAGTCATAGGCAAAGTAGTACAAGATATAGAAAGCTAAGTTACTATTTTTTTTTCTAATTTTCACCGATTTCCTTAGGGCTTAGTTTAGTTCAATAAGTCATCTCTTTAGTATAATGGGATATGATTCCACATATAATATGGAAAATTTACATAAAGTTTTTGAATCTCTCAATCATTATCTTTAAAAACTTGAAAATTTACGCACATATACACACACTGCCCAACTAGCTCTAAGAATCTTAATTGAAAGTGTGCCATTCCAAATGATAATGTATTAGATCAAACAATTTTTAAAGCTTTGGCTTATTAAATCTCAACAGAGGTTTGTGGAAAGCTTAGAAGTATAAATGTAGGAGATTTTTTAAATTAGATGAATAAAAGTTTCATCTTGAGGGAAAATGTGTAGATAATTTACAGAATTAACTAGATGCTGAATAATAAACTTATGGTTTATTATCAATTTAAACTATAAGATGATTCTAGATTTGAACAAAATTGAATATAGGTTCAGATTTGTCTCTGTGTATGATATTTATGGCTAAGTATATGGATTTCCCAAAGAGATAGTGATGTTTTGGTGTCAAAGTGGACATTTAGCATGAAAGCAGGATTCAATCAATAATCATTTGTTAAATTAGTAAAACACCTACTATGTGCTGCTCATGACTAAGCATTGTGAACGCTGATCAGTTTTCTGCCAACATGGATCTCAGTATGACACACTCAAAAAGCTCTTCAAAATCCATGTCTTCATTTAATATTTTCAACAAAACCTTACTAATCATTTAGGAATATATATTTTTACACGGGCCTGGACTTAAAGATATGAAACCAAATAGACAAAAACTCATTCATTAGCCCTTTTCTTCCTATTTCACATTGTATGTAAAGGTGCTAGATCCCAATGATGAATGTAACTGTATTGTATACCTAAAATGTTCCAATAGACTCAAAGAGGAAAAAAAAATGCATTCATTTCCATTGAGGATGTTTGGGAAACTGTGTGTGACTTTCCATAAATAGGATGACCTAATGAAATATATACATGGAGACCACAGATCAGTTGATCTTGGAAAGAAAATATGGCTGTTTCAAAATAGCGTATTATAAAAAATAGGAACTCATTTTCTTTCATATTGATGGCACAGCTCCAAGCTTACCAAAAGAAATGTACTTATGGTCTGTGTCATCTCTGTTTTCTGATTATAAAATACTTCATTGCCTCACAGTTCATTTTCTTATAAATTTTATGTTTAGATTAGATCCTTTATTCTAAAACATATTTTAAAGCGTATGAATATTGAACTTTTATAAAGTACCTGTACACTTCAATGCATTTTTCTCTGACTTTTGAGCTAAATAATCCTCAGAACATAGCAAAAAAGTTTTGCTGGTGTAGTAGGTGAGGTTTCAAGATTTAAGCAGTTCAGAATAGGTGATTCAATTTTACTACATGGAAGTGACTCATCACTGATTCTAATTTCTGGAACTGCTATTTCAAATCAACTTTGTAAGGTAAATTCTCTAAAAAAATCATAAATGCATAAACAGCAGTTCATTATGACATTCATACAGAATGATAAAAACAATAATGTATATGTAGGACACAGACTTAAAGATAATTGAACTAGAGTTTTTCTGCACCAGTGATAAAGATATCCTAAAAAATGAAATATAAAATCAAGAAGTTTAAAGAAGACAATGCATTATCAACTATAAAACATTTTGTTCAATATAATTAACTTATTTTTAAGAAAATTAATAGGTAGTGAACATATTCCACATTCAGGCATTAGGATAAGTCCTAGGCTTACAGAATACAGTAGTTCCTGACTATAAACTGCATATACAGAGAGAAAATATAATATAGTTTTCCCTAGAATGCATTCTTCCCTCCCTCGTGGCAGTGAGGGAACTTTCTATCCAGGTGGTTGCCTTTATTTGATGTACTTTTTCCAGTCTTTTTATAGCTAAGTGCTGGACAAGAGGAAGAGAAGGGTAAGTGTGTAACTTTGAGCATGGAGCTACTTCCTCTGTCATTTCTTTCTCCATTTCTCATGGTACAGAAGGGCAGCTGCCTGACTTTTATCAATTATGCATTGACAACATTCAGGTGGTGCTGTAGCAACAAAACAGAAGAAATCTGGTTGTCTGTGTCACTGCATAGAGTCTAGCTATTCCACCAGCCTCTTCCACTCACCTCTGTAAAACTGCATGAATGAAAAATAAACTTACTTCTTACTTGAATGGGGCTTGGGGGGGGGTTGTTACTACAATTTAGCCAATGCCTGATACAATAAGCACATAAACAATTGTTGTACAATAGGTACTCTCTGATGGTCTTGCTCCCCAATGAAAACAATACTCTACTTGTTTCAGCCAAAAACATGAAGTCAATCTTCTCTTCCTACTTTATCTCACATACCATTCCTAATCCCATCTGCTGGCAAGAACTACCAGTTATGGCCGGGGATTTAGTTCAGCGGTTTGGTGGCTTGCCTTGCAAGCACAAGGACCTGAGTTCAATCCCCATTACCAAAAAAAAAAAAAAAAAAAAAAAAAAAAAAAAGAACTACAGTTACCCATTCAAAATATTTCTAAATTTGACCATTTCTTACCATTTCTACTTATTCAGTACCACAGGTCCAAATTATCACATCTTCTCTTTGACTGTTTCAATAGCTTTCTAATTGATATTTCTGCTTTATTCCAGGCTACGAGAGAGCTTATTTTCCATAGCTGCAAAAATGTTCCTCATCACCCCATAGCTTCGATCACATTGCTCTTCTGCTCAAACTGTTCTGTGGCATTGAATATTGATGAAAAAATAATTTAAAGACTTTGCATGACTTTAAAGACTACCATGGGAGATCTGCCATCTCACTGGTCTGTCATCTTCTTCCTCCACAGCCATAATGACTCCATTAGCCACACTGGCTTCCATACTGATCTTTGAAGACGTCAACCACAACCTTATCTCAGAGCGTGGCACATTTTACTTTCTCTATCTAAAATGTTCTTCCCTCTGGATATTAACCCACCATGACCTTATTTATGTCTCTGGTCAATCCTTTTCTATCCTTTCTTGCCACTGTCTATCCCTGGGCCATACTTCAGGGTTCACAGCACTACTGCACACACGTGTTTATAAATACCCACTTACTTGTTTTTTGTATATCTCCTCCATTATGCCATAAATGCCATGTTAATACAATTTTATATTCTCTGGTCTCTGCTTTCCCCCAGACACTTTGAAAAATTCCTAAAGGAGAGTGCATGCAAAACTGGTACTTCCTGAGTGAAAAAATTGGGATGAATAACATACAGTCTGACCAGGATGTTTACAAAGAGGGCACAGAGGATGTTAGGAACTTAAAAGAATATTGCCCAGTCAGGAGATAACAGAGAAGGCTTTCTTGCCTACCTTCACTCTGAACAATAGTAACGTCCGAGTGTGACAAAACACGCAGAGGTACAAGTGAGCACACAGGAAGTCAGGCCAGAGCTATGCAGTGGTGAGAGAAGAACTTAGTATGGAAACAGAGCAGATCAGCCAGGAATGGCTTTTCCATGGGCCAGGCACGGGTCTTGATATTTCTCAGACTATTTGAGAAATGAGGAGATCATTACCCAAAGCAGCAAATACCCTCGAGGTTACTTAACCAGCTATGTAGCAGAATTGGGATTCAGATTTATGTCTACAATTTATGTCCAAAACTTAGCTTTCTTCATTTCCCAGTGGATTCTTCTATTTTGAGGAGTAGGGATGTTTAACCACAGGAAGACACTGGAAAATGTCAAGAATGGAGATGATACGAACACTTTTGTATTAAGAAATATCTTACTCAAGGGCTGGGGATTTAGCTCAGTGGTTCTGCTGCCTGCGCTGCAGGCTCAAGGACCTGACTTTGATCTCTGGTACCCCCCCCAACAAAAAGAGAGAGAGAGAGAGAGAGAGAGAGAGAGAGAGAGAGAGAGAGAGAGAGAGAAAAGAAAAAAATAGCTTATCCCTTATTCATGTTTCTATAGAGAATGTATGGAAGTGGGGGAAAAAAACTAGGTACAGAAAAATCTTCAGGAAATGTTAGGAAAATTCATGCAGGAAATCATAAAGTTTCAAGTAGGGTTAGACAGGGGCACAAATTCATTACACTCCTATTAACACAATAGAATTTGTGATCAGTGGATCCTAAAGTAACTTCTGAGTTGTTTTACTATGGATAAATGTTACAGGGAAACACTGTGACCCACACAGCTAAGCAATGAGCAGGTAAAACGTGAGGGGATTATTTTAATCATTTCAGTCTGGTCACACAGTTGATTAATAGATCTGGATTAAACCCTCAGAATTTATGGCTTTTAGTCCTGTGGTCATTTTTCTACAAGACAATTGAGACCAAATAGATAAAAATTATAAAACACATAAAGACAAGAGACAGAAACTCAGTTCAGTAGTTTTCCTTTGTCAGGGATGGTCCATGTTTTCTAAGTATGGAGAACAAAACGTACTTTTGCAGAAAATAGTGAACTAGCACCTGCATAAAAAACGCTAAAATTAAATTTTCATCACAATATAATGTTATATGTTTTCACAGTTGGAGTGAGCCTTTTATCTCTCAATGTGACTTATCTTCTAACAGCTGTCTTTGGAAGAAGAAAGGAGAAAGATGTCTTTCCAAGAACAGAAAACAAAAGCAGTACATTTTTTGCTTTGTTTTTTGAAAAATTTCTTCCATGAAAATGCTTAGTACCATCTTGGTAAAACTTCAAACACAAGCAAATGCACTAGCAAATGAAAAAGCTCTTTGCAAAATATATCACAAAAGTATGTAGAGATTTTAAACATTTAGCAATAACAGATTTGAAGGAGATATCCAATCGATAGCTTACAATTTAGATATACACATGTACTGAGAGTGCTTACCACACTGGAACCATATATAAAATAATGCAATATCTTTTGAATTTGAATGTATTCATAGTATTAGATGATTTAATTAATGAGCACTTAACTGATGAAATGGTACATCTTCTGGGATTTTAAAAAAATGATTAATAAGTACTATTTCCTAAAACCATGTGTGGATTATAAGGATATTTGATTCTTTTATTCCTTTAGAACAATTGCTAAAGTTTAATTACAAAAAAAGTCAGTGTCCTTACTACTCATTCAGCATAATCACTCAGGAAACCAATTCCGTTCCTAAATTTTAAATTTTGGAAAATGTGACAACATGACAAACAAAAATATATCAAGGATACCTTTCAAATTGAAATGGAATGTAATTAACACAATAATAAGTATTTCAATGACATTTATTTGCCCAGCATGCAGCAGTGGACAACTGCACTAGTTTTAATTGTCTGCCTTTACAGAAAATTTCTAACTTACCAAACTTTTATTTAACACACTTTTGTATTGGTAATTTGGAGGAAAGACATCAATATCTTGTTGAACCTTAAACTGATCTCAGTTGGTTTTCTGAAATGAACAACCAGCTGGTCATATTTCTTGAGGTCACATGGCCCAAGGTAATTGGTTCTCAAATTTTTAGTGCCTGGGTTGTTTACATTACTAAAAAGCATTTACTTATGTGGGTTACTTCTGATGCTTACTGTATTATATATTAAAATTGAGAAATTATTTAAATATTGACTCTTGTAAAATAACAACAGTTAACCTATGTTAAACAATATTTTGAATTAAGAATTACATTTTTAAAACAAAGTATGTCATTTTATACTTCAGAGAAATTGATGTCCAGTTTAGGAAGAAATCTTCTGTATTCAGTCTGCTCCTCATATTACATGGTCCTTGGAAAATTCTACTGTACACTCAGGCTGATGATTATTATTATGTGTTCTCACCTGAAGAAAAGTTTAAAAGGGTCCCATACCACACTTTGAGAACTCATGTTAAGAATATTAGTTTCATAAAATAGGACATAATTTTCAGTTCAATGCAAAGATTCTCAGGAAGATTTTTTAAAAATTATTAATATCCATAGCTATGAAATTTCTGAAAATATCCAAATTCACCTAATTAATATACTGTGTACAAAACCACCACCTTTAATTACAAGGCAAACACTTTCATCAACCTTTCTCCTACACTTGGTTTAGTTGACCTGACATTTCCACCTGCACATTCTGATCTCTTAACTGAGCTTGCAGTACCTACTGCTGCCATTTCAACCACCGCTGGGATTAGTGGGACATCTAACACGTATCTTAACTTTCCACTGTTACAACAGAACTCCTGATATACCCCGTAAAGCACAAAGTCATCTCACTTCTTTCCCATCTCAGAAAATGACACTACCATAATTATTTATATAATAACATCATATAAGTCATCCTTACCTTCTTTTTCTTATAACTTTAATCCACAAGCTGACACAACATACTATGTTGCCATCATCTCCTATGCTGCCGCTGGAGTTGAAGTCACCACTTTACTGACCTGGAATCACTGCTATAACTTTGCAACTGGTATCTCTGTTTCTCCTCCACTCCATAATCCATTCCTTCCCACCCCATCATTATTAGTCCAATCCACTGTTTAATGCACAAAATATAAATGAAGCCACATCCCACCTCAAAATAAATTTCTCCAATGATCTTTAAATCTCTTAAAATAAAAAAAAACTACAAAGCCCTACATGGCAGCACACTAAATTCAAGACATATTTTTTGTCTAATATGTGAAGGTTTTCCCCACCTTGCTACTTTTTCTTCACCTAGAATCCTCTATTCACACTTTGGCTCCTTCTTGTCGTTTTGGTCTCAACCCAAATGGTACCCTGACCAGAGAAGCTTTCCCATACCTACACAATCACTGCTAGGCTCTCTCCCAGGATTCTTTCACCTCTCTGTTTAATTTCATTTATTCATAACACTTATCAGTATGTGAACATATTTTGCTTACTTCCACATATTTTTTTTTCCTTTCCACTAACCACCAGAATGTCATAATATATGTCTTGCCACTCCTCCTTTCTTTCTTTTGTACCCCTGAGGAATGAGTTTGGAGCCTTGGAACTAAGCTATATCCCCAGACCTTCATCTTTCCTTCGTTCTTTCTCTCTCTCTCTCTCTCTCTCTCTCTCTCTCTCTCTCTTTCTTTCTTTCTCATTTTAAGGCAGACTCTCACTAAATTGCCCAGGAGGGACTCTAATTTGTGGTACTCCAATCTCAGCCTCTAAGAGTGCTGGAATTACAGACATGCACCACCACACCCAGCTTCTTGTTTCTTTTACATCGTAGGTGTCCACTGAAACACAGTCAGTACTGAGCAGATATTACTTGAATGTAGAAGTAAATAATTAAATAAAGGAATGACTCCTAATAAGTTATATTACAAAAAAAATCATTAAACACTTTTTGTTCTCAATTGTTGAGTAATATAAATAGCATTTCAAATATCCTTGGAATACTCTCAGTCAAATCCACACTGTGACACCTTTTCTATTTTGTAAAAATGTACTATCTAAAAGAAGGAGGAAAGCATGATAGTTTAGAAATACTTTGTGCATGAGTAACCTAATAATAAATGTAAAGAAAACTATTCCAAAAACATTTTCTTATTTCATGAGACTTTGAACTCGAATTCACATAGTAAGCAAATAATTTAAACTCAGAGGGCTAAATGAAAATATTTCAAAACTTCTCATACAAGTTATCCTAATTGTTTTTCCAAGACAATGGCAGAAAAAATAACAGTCAAAACCCATAAACTGTTGTTCCTTAGAAAACTAATTGTAATTCACTTGTGAATTTTGCCAATACTTATGATTGATATTAATCTTTTATTTTTCTTTTAAATTTGAATTCAACCATTGCCACCATCACTTGAAAAAATATAAACTTTGAGAAAGAGTAATTCCACATAAATCTATACACACATATATGCGTACAAAGTATAAACGTGTATGTATATTTCCAACAGGATTAGTCAATAAGAATTTACACAATGGAAATACTCAAATAAATTATTACAAATCTTTTAAAAGATGGCTTTCAGGGCATGTATAGTCACTGAGTGAACCATTGGGAACAGTATAAATTTGTATTAAAATGTTGCTGAAGTTACTAAATATTATAAAAAATATAAATAAAGTGAAACACAGGAGACCATCAACTGGTATTCTGTATATATGAGCCAAATGCAAAACTGAACGCTGAATAATGTTCTTCAAGCTATTAAGAAAGTGTTTGAGGAGTATGTAAACAGCTTTTAGTGAAAGTTATTAGAATAAGCTATTAATTAAATTCTAAGAAACGTTCATTTATCTTCTCTTTTTACCAGTGGGAAATAAATGACATTTTAAACCATTCACTTAATTGTTAAAAGAATATTTTAAACGTATAGACTACTACTTATGACTTTGTGGAAAGCTTTAGGGTTCCTCTGCAAATATTCCACTATGTATATGTGACATGAGAAGCCATCTTTCCTAACAGTCTGGTTTACCTTACTAGATGCTTTAATAAACAGGATTCTTTAATTGGCATTGATATTGAAAAGTATCCAGAGTAATTTAACTGTGGTGAACTTACACAAGTAGCAAACAGAAAGCGAATACTGTCTGGTTTTTAGAGCATTTGATACCATGTATTAACAATCCACTTCAGTTAACCAGATTATAACTAAATAAATCACTAATCTAAATATATTCTCTAATAATTCCTTTATACATTAAATATGCATGAACTGTGTAGTCTCGGGAATAAACTTTAATTCCATTTTTACTTATCTATCATAATTCTGTGTACTACTTAAGGAGCTTTAGGACAAATTACTTTTATTTATCACAAAGGAGTTTATAGAAGACTGCAGCCTTCCAAAGTTAAAATATTTAAATTCAGATAAAGCATGTGCAGTCACAGCATGTGTTGTAAGTGAAGCGCATTCCTTTGAGAACTTCAGAAACCAATTTCAGTGTTGTCTGTAGTGCGTGCGGCATGGTGGTGGGGGCTGCCGCTGGTCCCCACATCATTCAGCTTCACCCAACTGGCCTGTCCTTGGAGGGTGTGCCAAAAGGACTACAAATCATCCACAGATTTCTCCTTACGAGGATGGATATTAAAAGCACTAGTCTATCCAGCCTCCCACAGAAATCACTGGACATCTTGTTAAAGTCTTTGAGGCAATACATCTATGTGTTTCTAAAATGAAATCACAACAATTGTAGATTCCTGTTAAACATTCAGCATACAAACTATTCGACATTGTTCATACAATGATGACTATAGTAAAGTTTTCATCATTAGCAAGAAATCATTATGTTACTACTCTATTGCCGGGAAAGTACTAATCAACATTTTCTTCTCCCTTTTGCAGTTATACTGTTTTTGTTTTTAATTTTTGCCAAAAAATATAATTTGAAACTTTCTAATTTGACATTCTCTCAGAATGAAGAATGGAGATAATAGTATTTGATCAAAAATGAATGAGCAAAGGAAAAAAACCTCTAACTGTGAAGAAGAATAATAGGAGGAAAAAACGTCCTTTTTAATGTGAGTGATGAACTGCCTCACCTATGTAAGACTGCGCTTTAAAAACAAAAATTAATGGCTTTCCATCAATCCTAACAAAAACGTAAGCGTGGAAATTTTCAATTATTGTAGCTTTCAAGTGTTCTAAACTAAGCCGCACTATTTCTCTTCCTAATATAATAAATTCAATTCCACCAACAATAATTTAGAAAGAAAATGGAGAAATATTTATCTGTAAAAGCACAACATAACACTATATTTTTCAAAATCACACAATAATTTACCAGCTAAATAAGAATTAAGGACACTACCATTCAAAATATGGTAGTTTTTTTTTTTTTAGTAATAGTATTCTTGATTAAAAGATCTGGTTAATTTTGTTCAAACTGTACAAAAAACTTATTATTTTTCTAATGGCATATACAGATATTCTTAGAGAGTTTATACAAAAAATATTACTCAGCTTAATCACCTACCCCTATTCATCAAATCTGTCACTAAATGATTTTTTTTATTATTTCCAAATATAAAACACCCTCACAAAAAAAGAAATTGTGATCATCAAATATATTCAAAATCATATTTACTTTCCCTAAGAACAATTTATAAAGAATTCTTAAAATACTTTGAAAAAATAACATAGAAACAAAACTGTTTCCTACTTTCCTACTAAGTGTTCTTTAAATTATAAATGGAAAGATTTTCCTTTATAGTCAATGCCACACATACCAAGCTTATGGACATGTCTTCAGGACATACACATGAATGTCCCCATGCATACACAGGCTCGAGAAATAATGCATGCCAGGATTTTTTTTACAAGGACACAAGAAGCACAACAAAGAAGATTAATGTATTTGACTACATTAAAAATAATTTATGTTCATCAGAAAGTGTGATAAAGGGGTAAAAGTATAAACCATAAATGAAGATGTTTGCAATGCATGTAATTGTCAAGGATGAAGCTCCACAATGCATAACTAACTGACAGAAAAATGAGCAGGAAACTTCAGTAGCATCTTCACAGAAAAATGTAAGCAGCCCATAAACATATAAGAAGACGCTCGGTTTCATTAGTTATCAGGGGAATGGAAATTGAAATGGTGGGATATCAGTTTAAGACATTAGATTAGTAAAATTTCAGGGTCAATACAAATTGTGGTGAGGACAAACAGAAGTCAGAAAATGTAGAGATTAGTTGCAATCAGGTATAACCCCTTAAAAACATTTTAGAAAGGAATTTGCTGGCATTTGACAAAAAGATTCACATACTCTATGACCGTGAATTCTACCTCCAGATATCTACACTAGAGAAATTATTGAACATTTATATCAGGATACATAGTTAACACTTGAACAGGCACTGTTTGAGAGGGCAAAATAACTAGAAACAACTCAAAGATCACCAACAGCTCAAAGGATAAAGACATACACAGAGGATAACACATGAGCCTAACACTGAACAAGAAAATGAAACAGCAGAAAAAAATATATGAAGAATTATTAGATTTACATAAATTCCTAAGACAATAAAAGCTAAACACATGCACTGCACATAAGGGAGAATTTTTCAAGAGGAGACCTTTTGAAGGTTGGGTTCTTACAAGTTAACTTGTGGAAAATTAGTTCAGAGAGTCAGAATCTTGGAGTTTAGGAAAGGGAGAAAAGACATGTCCTAGCTTAGCCATAAAGAATCCCTCTTCCACTCACCCAAAATTTTTCCAAGCAGGTGCCACTTAGGCATTGCGACAATGCCTCTCGAGATGGGTCACACATAAAAATAACTATTTCTCTCACTTTTGGAATATTTTAGTTAGCAGGATATTGATTATTGAGCTGATCCAATTTAGATTACCCCACAAGTTTCATTTCTATGGCTATGCATGTTCATGCAAAATAATTCCCTTTTCATTTGACCATGTTTGTAGCACTAAAAAGCAATTGCTTTGAAAAGCTCTTTGGCATCATTTAACAAATGTGAAGATTCAACTACCATATGACCCAGGAACTCTACTTCTAGTTATCTGCTCCAGCAAGATCTAGAAAGTTATCCTTTCCCCTTAAACTTTCCATCTGCCTATAAAATGCTGTCAGTTCTTTTAAATATACATTATTCTCCCTGAACTTGCTCAAGTATACTAAAAGTCATTTTGAAGCTTGGCACCTCAAAATGAACTTGAGACCCTATGTGCCATCTACCTATCACACAGCTCCCTGCCTTTGTCGTTGTCTCCCTACCTGCCATGTATTTTGAAATTCACTTTAGTACTTCAAGATTCTCCTTGTTCACAATAAGCTTTTGCAAATACATATTTTGTTTCCTTTTGTTCTTTTATATAGGCCGTACATGAGCTTGCTTTTTAATGTATAATTTAAAAGCTTGGTCTTATAAAAGTACTGTAAAACAATGACATTAAGTACATAGCTATTTCAGTTGTTGCAGAGATAGCTTTTGGATTAACATGAAGAATTTCTAAGGCCAAAGGCAACACCTGACTGTGGAGAATAAAATGGTCTTTTTTTTTTTCCTATTAGATTTACTGAGAACTAATTCGTATGAAAATGAATTCAATTCCCTTACACTCAGAGAATGCTCTGAATGCCCGCTGACATAGAGAGGCTCTTCATTCGTTCAGTTTTACACACAATCCCTGTCTGAATGTCAGAATTCGCAACATCATTTAATTACAGAAAAAGAAAAAATGTTTTGGAGTGAATAGAATTTTCAGTGTCCATTTACACAAGTCTACTGTAGCTTGTGGCTAGACTGACTCACGTCCACACGAAATACTAGCAAATAATATGTTGACCAATGACAAAACAGAAAAACACTGCGTCATCTGGGAAAGGGTGCAGATGACCTGACATCACAGACAAACTTGAAATCTTGGTTCAGTAACAAGGGAAACATGAAGTATACTCCTTAAGAGGTGGTGTAAGTAATCACATATTAGTACATAAAAGTGCCATCGAGTCTTTTGTGCAATAAGTTGGAAGAATTGTCACATTTTTAAAATACAATTTTTTAAAAAATTAGTACTCCTGGTTATACACATAAAAATCAGATCTCCAAGGAATATACAGAGTTTAATCCTACACATAAATTCACAGAGGTAGACCAAGAATTAAGCCAAATCACAGCCATCCCTTCAATTAAAAAAAAGCAATTAGTAAGAGGAGAGGGTTGTATACCAAATGGTCTGTAGAGAGGTCAGTAGCAGATCAGTGTTCAAAGCACATGGAAAGAAGTAGCTATAGGAAATTGCCTTGATTTTCTTTTTTCACTTTTGCTGTCCAATTTTCTTTTCCTTATAATTAAATCATTTTATTGTACTATAATGATGTACATTTACTAGTGTTCATAATAGATATATAACTTCTAATCTGTTCTGTGAAAGTTAGCATTGCCAAATACTAGTTCATTATGGTATGGTAGCTAGGACTTGCATATTTCAGTGTACTTACAGCATCATCTTAGCCAAGTTATCTAGAGTCTCTAGGTATCAGTTACCCCATCTATTTACATGTAGATAACAGAATGTCTCTTTCTCAAGGTCATTATGAAGATTAAAAATTTAATACCTAGAAAGTGATGTAGCCCTACCTGGCATATAAACAGTGCTTTTAAAATGTCATTGTCATTAACAAATACCTCATGAAAAAATATTGATGTTTTCATTAAAATATTTAATTTAAAATAACCAACAGTCGTAAAAACAGCAAAAACTTGCTATTTTTTTAAAAAGTAATCTATTTTCACAATGAAAGATGACAAAATTGCTCAAAACCATTATCTCTAAGTAAATCAATCACCTTAGCAGATATAGATATCTTAAGTACTAAGATATCAAATTAGATTACCAAATTTTTTAAATTTCCCAATTCTAAATTACTAAACCAGAATTTGTTTTATTTTAAATGAATATAAATCAAAGTTCATCTGTAGGATGAGAGGACAAGAGTGTAAGGGTATTAACAAAAGTTACATCATAAACAAGGCCCATGTCTATTCATTTAAGAAAATAAACTACATTCAAATAATGTGAAACCATTACATATATTTGAAAATATAGTTCAAATGTTTAAAGAGCCTGAAGCAACTTTTTAAAACTTACACTACTGCCTACAGAAGCTAATTCCAAAAAGTTCTGAGAAATATTTGAAATTGAGACTTCTACTAGACAACTTACAGGTCTCTGAAAATAATACAATTCATTTTGCTTCAAAATATGTGATAATATATGCATACTACTCCCAGATGATTTTCCCCTAGTTATCCTAATTAGTGAAGTTTTACCATATGACTATTCTCTTGTTAAAACCATGAGAAACTCTGGCATTTAGGTATGCAATAACATTTGGGACACTGTCCAGGCTTTAGAAAAAAAGAAAAAAAACATGTCACACAAACATTTTATGAAGAACACTTCATTTAATTAAAGAGAAAAGAAAAATTATACTAATTTTCTAAATAAACTCCCTGAGTCTTTGGCTGAATGCTTTGATAGTAAATATGTTTGTGAAAGACATTTTATAATCTTTCAATTGTTTCTATGCTATACTGCTTATAAATATTAATGGTCACAAGTGAAAAAGAATCTATATCAAGAACATTGCCATCTTAACTTTGAGTATATTGAAATTGCTGATAAAAATGAATTATGCAATAAAACATTTGCACAATTAAAACATACAAATTCAAATGGCGGTTTTTTTATTTTAAATTATTTTAACATAAGGATGAAAGGACAACATCAGCTGAAGTTATATTGAGTTGGTCAGAATTACTGTTTGGGAAAACTGGCAAGAGTTTATAAGATTATGGTCATTTAACAACAATTAACAACATCACAGCAAAGATGTGTGACTCTGAATATTTATGTGTTATATAGAACGCTGTTTTTAAAAGGATAATTAAAATATGATTTAATGGATAATTAAGATGATGTACTTCTTAGTCAATCTAACAGTAAAAAGAAGATAAAATTTATTAAAATTACCTTAAAGCAATGGGGGGAAATTAGTACATTTGCAGTCATGAGTATTGCTTTCACATTTTGTAATGAGAAATACACAGATATAACAAAAATATTTGTTTTCTTACATCTTTAATCTCCTTTTCATCAGATTATAGACCAGATATTTGGTCAAACGTTATTCTGGATGTTTCTATAAAGGTATCTCTCAGTGACATTAGCATTTACAATAGTAGACTCTGAGTTAAACTCATTTTCCTCCAGTAGTGAGTGTGGGATTCATCCAGTCATTCAAAGGCCCAAATAGAAAAAAGAGGGGGGAAAAAAAGACTGACTTCCCACCTAGAAAGAAGCTCTGAAGTGCACCGCTTCAGACTCAAATGCACTACCAATTTTTCCATTGAATCTCTGACCTCCAGCCTTACCCTAAGCATTTTGGACACTCCAGCCTCTAATTCCTTGAAATAAATCTCTTTCTCCCTGTAAATACATATCTCTTTGTTGTATTTCTCTAGAAAATCTTGAATAATGCATTAGTGCCTGTGTTCTAAATCCAGATTGTCTGAGTAAAAATACTCACAGTACTGTACACTACTTGGGAGACTTGGACAAAATACACAGACTTGTCAGACTTCATCTCCTCATCCATAATAAGGGATAATAAACATCAACCTTTACCGCACAAGATTTTTTTCAAGATTAAATAACTTTTATACATAGAGGAAAATTTAGAAAAAGAATACTCTATATAATGGATAGTGTTCTAAGAATTCAATGAATATTCACTATTTCCAAGATTCTAATGTAGCTATAAAATTTGCACTTAATTCTTAAAAGCAGGGATGAGGAGGATCAATAGAATTTTTTAAAATTACAGGGTTATCTGGAAATCTTTTTGGGGGAGGGAAGAAGTATTCAAGATAAGGGAAAACTTTAGCCCACAGGTTTTCAAATTTTGGTTTCTTAAATGGAAAACCAATGATTTGCATTTGAAAACAACTGAAGTAAAAGCATGCTTTGCTTTATATCTTAGCTGTATTCTTAACCAGATGCCTGCTGATATAATTACTGAAAACTACATCACAGGAAGCCATCTCAGAAGTGTTTTTAAATGTGATTTCTAATTGTTAGTAGTTCCTACCACATTGCCTCTACTTTTGTGTTCTATACTTGACCTCTATATATTTCTTCCAATTATTCTCATCCTTCCTACTGACTAGCCACATATGCATTTCCCTATAAATTCATCCCTTTTCTTGAAATTCTGTCAACTACCCAGTAATTTTCCTCTTGTTTATTGTACTTTGATTTTATCAGAAAAAAAGCCTAGATGAATACCTGTATCTTTGGGCCTTGATAAAAACTTCATAATGCTTGCACAAAAAGTGAAAACTATAAAGGAAAAGAATTATAGAAATTGCCACTTGCAAATTGAATACCTAAAATACATATATATTCACCAAGACTATGAAGAAAAGTTAAAAAGTGAATGACAAATGCAGAAATAACACTTCTTACATACTGTCAAGTATTTAATAGAAGTAATAATACTTATTTTTCTGTAATGTATTATACTCTACATTCAACATTTATACAAATAATCCCATTCTAACTTCCTAAAATCCTATAAAGAAGACAGAAATAGGGATTTACAAATGTCCACATTAATGGTATTTTGGGCAAGATTTACTTCTTTTTGGGCAACCACCTTTGTGAACATCATCCCCGGACTTTATACCTATCAGAGGTAACACTAGGCTCCCCAATCCCAGCCAACTATGACCAACAAAAATATCTCCAGACATTGTCAAATGTTCCCTGAGGAACACTAGTTTAGAAACACTGATGAAAAGAAATGAAATCTTCCTTTTTACAAATTAAAAATGTGGCGTTAAGAGAAATTAAGCGATGTTCACAAATATATTTTTATCTTAACGACCTACAAACTTGAAATTTATAGAGCATCATCACGAATGTTTTAGGTAAAATACTAACCACACTTAGTAAACCAACTGTGGTGTTTGTATTACAACTGTTTTATATCGCACACACTTCCCATCTCACTTTCTCCTCCAGCTGATCCAGTCATTTCAGGACGCTTTCTTCCCACAAAAGGAAAACATGGCATTACAAATTCCAATTTAGAAATGGGCATTATGAAACTTGTCTAGTCATAAAAATTCTTACATAATGCAAGCCTGTTATTTTCAAAGCAGTTTCTGTTTTTATTTGAGCAAGATTTATGAAACAAGTTATCACTCCTTTTATTTAGGTAGATAATATGCCATCTACTCATTATGATATGCCTCTGTCTAACACATGTAAGACACGGAAAACATTTTCTTTTTATGGAAGCATCGCATATGGAGAGCTAGTCAAATATTAAATGTTAAAGGTACAGTTGAAGACACTTTGATTTTATGAAAAATACTTCCAATATTTTGAACTTCTGTTGAAATTTCATAAGCATATCAATGTTTTAACAGTCTATAATCTTATTCAGTGTAATATATAGCAATTCTTCACATGATCATCTTTCCACACCTCTTAAAAATACTGGAGTCTCATATTAATATTCTAAACACACTTTATATAATTAGCCAAACATTGTATCTAAATAGCACTTCACTTCAAACCGCTTCTCAACAAAAGAAGGAAAAATGGAATTGTCTTATGTAATAAATTGCCATCTGTGTGCAGACTGCTAAGGTGAAAAGGGAACATTTGACCATCAGAGGATCAGTGTTATGAACCTACCTTCCATGACATACACCAGTGACCCCACATCTCCTTCCTTAATGATGCAGCTGTCTTTGCCATATTCCACTGGGTACATACAATCCACAATCTCCTGGATCTGTGACAGCTCCAAGTTCTTCATAAAGTCATTGTCAAGGATAGCTTCCTTTATAAGATCCTTGGACCTATGGCAAGAGAGGGAAGAGTTACTGACACATCTGACAAGTTCTTTCATAGTTTGTGAGGATTCACAGAGCCATGCAATGCTCTGGCACACTACAAATACATTTTCTTGTTAGGAATCCAATAATTTTCTAAAGACCTGAGAACAAAGTAGTTTCATGGCAGCAGTAAAAGCACAGAGAAATTTTCCCTTATGCAAAGTATCATTTAATGAATAAATGATCGACCAACCAACAGGCAGTTTATATGATTTCATTGTTCTAGAATTTTTTTGGCCACAAAAATTTTGGGCAAACCAATGAATAAACATTTTAAAGTGAAGTTTGCAGTTGGTTTAAGGAAAATACAAACACAATGCAAAATATTTGCAGAGCAAACTTTTTTCACTACTTTGTATGTTATTAAAAAACATTAAGCCATTACACAATTACACAATTTTTAAACCAATTTTTGCATACTTCTTTTCCTAGGCTTTATGCTCTAGACAGGCAAGGATCAATTTGGTCTCTGCTATATTCCCATTTCCCACTATGATACCACTCATAGGATGGGTCCATGGATAAAAGTGGTTAAGATCTGGATTTCTAATTAGCTGATTGAAACAAATATGACAGTTCTTTATCTATGTCTCATGCTTCTTTAGGGAATATCTCCTCAAGCATCTTAATTTGAAGCAACAAGCCAGATAAAAACTCTTTGAACAAGATGTTTAAAATTTAACGTAATTTAGATATGGGATTAAATATAGGTAGTTAGTAGGAAAGACACGTATAAATTCTGTAATTGGAGTCCAGTGGATAACAGGATGATTTTTCAGAACTAGTGATAATTTTATTCACCGGGATAGGAAGTTCCAAACTACTTCTTAAGTTCACAAAAATCAAAGAAGAGACATTAAGAAATATTTTTCTAGGAGGGACACAATCAGAAAACTGTCAGAGAAGTCTGAAATTGAATATGATGAAAACAAAGACCTTAGTAACATAAAGAGGAAGAAATACTTTTGGAATTTTCTATTAAAAGTTTTAATTTGAAGAAATGAATACAAGCTATCCTTTCTCCATGCTGATTCAGCAAGTCACTTGCAAGGAAATGATCTACAGTAGGGACACTTCACTTAAATACCAGTCATCCCTCCCCAAACCAGTGATATCTCAGAGACCTCCAGCTAACCAGCCTAATCTTTACACATTAGTATAGAATGATTTGGGTATAAGAAATAAAATGATGTATATAAAAATAAACATAATTAAAGATGTATTACTGTAAACAGTACTGCTAGGATGGACTATTGTAAGCTTCAATTTTAATTATGCTTATAAAGAGAATTAATGGCAAAGGAAATTGACTTTTATGTATAAAAGCAGGACAAAAAATTGTTTTTAGGGTATGTGTGCAATAAAATGTTAAGAGTAATACATATGTGGGTCTTAATCCTTAGAATCATATAATCTGCCTTACTCTTTGAATTTCCATTCTATCATCTATAAAATGGTATTTTTAAAAGTACCAACCTTGCAGGTATATATGTGAATTCTAAATATCTAATTTTACTTCTAGCAAATGATGGGTGATACACGTGGCAGTAGTATTAACTACAGTAGCAGGAATGAAAGGGGAGGAACAAAGGATACAATCATGAATTGAAACAATATCAAAAGGAAATAAAGAAAATTTTGATTTTAATTGGTTTTAGTGACAGAATTATAT
The DNA here is from genome assembly GCF_012274545.1 of Fukomys damarensis. Taxonomy (NCBI): domain Eukaryota; kingdom Metazoa; phylum Chordata; class Mammalia; order Rodentia; family Bathyergidae; genus Fukomys; species Fukomys damarensis. The sequence continues at coordinate 36,120,460 of NW_022900932.1, forward strand.
ATTTTCTTTATACTTTTCCAGACTTACACATTTTCCTAGAAAGACCAAGCTTTTTGTATTAAAAATAATTCATTTCAAATGTATTAAAAGCAAACAATAAGGAATCCTTGTCACTGAAACTCTTAGGGACCACTGTCTCATACACATTATGTTTGTTTGTTTGTTTGTTTATTTACTGATTTATTTATTGTACCAGCGATCAAATTCAGGACCTTGCATTTGTGAGGCAGGCAGAGGCACTACTGAGCTAAATCCCTGGCCCTTATATTCATTTGGACCACAAATCACCAATTCTCAGGCAACTCTTACATCTTAGGAGAGTCTTTTCAATAATTTCAAAAATTATCTCCAGAATCTGAAGTCTGCCCACTATTTACTTATCTTTACATCAGTTTTCTCTTCAATCACATCCAAGGCAATTGCAAATATGCCAAATGTAGCCTCTCCCAGAAACGTGAAAACTACATCTGCTTTCTTTTCTTAGAAAGAACTCTCAGGGACATTATAAATATTGAACACATTGATTAAGTTATTGCTAAGTGTGGAAATCAGGTAAGGCAACTTAAAATTTCTATGATCAACTTTTAAATAAAATATAATCCAGTCTCTGTAGATTTCAATGGTCAACTTTGGGTGCAAATGTCAGATTGTTATGGTTTGTGTTTAGATGTTACCCCATCTAAACATGTGGATGAGGTAGGACTTTCTTTTCCAGAGGCAGTTGAATCTGAAATGTGTGATTACTAAACCACTACATGTGATTAGTGGTTAGTATGGCACTCCCCTAATCCCAGTAGTCTGAATAAGATAAAAGGGGCAGAAAGATGCTGTTAAACTCTCATTGCCTTTGCTACTGTGTGGGTGCCATGTTATTTCTCCTTTGCAATGTCTGTTTGTCATCCCTGCCTTGGAGCCAGCCAATTATGGACTGAAACCTCTATAAACTATAAGTCAAATAAACCCCTTCCTCTTTTAGTTTGGGTGTTGGGTATTTTGTCTCAGCATCAAGAGAAAAGTAACTAATACACCAATTTGGTACCAGAGGTGGGGTCATTGCAGTGACATTACCTGGCCATGTGGCTCAAAAGCCTTTGGAACTGGCTTATGGGAAGAGGAAGTGTTAGGAAAGACACAGAGACAATGGCTACAGAAGTAGCACTGGAGTGTCTTAGGTTGTTTTGTATGGGAGATTCTGGTCAGAGCTCAGAAGACCAGAAAGACAGTAAAACTAGGCTTTAGAGGTTTCTGCTGGGAAGGACTGCATTTGTTGCTAGACTCCAAAGATGAGTGTGTGGCTTGATAGAAAGTTTGTTTGCATTTCGTTTGTGTCCAGGGACTTTTCTTGAGACTGAGAGTAGGGGTGCTAGACTAATTAATCTTGCAGAAGAGATTTCAAGGCAGTCGAATATTGAGGCAGTGGGCAAGGCTACTGTTGGGAACTTTTAACCAGATCTATGCTGAGAACCAAGAACAAAGAGCCCAGCAAAATGATTTAAAATGTTTTCAGTTTTGCTAGACAGTAAGCTCCAGTAAAGCTATGGACTGCAAAGATAGAGCAGAGGAGATCTTGATTGCTGAGAAGGAACAGGAAAATAGAAAAGTGACCTGAGGGCATCACAGGAAGCAGCAGGACTCCACCCTTTGTAGTCTCTGAGTTGTAAAGGTGAAAGATTTTGCTTTGAGAAGAAAGCCCCAGAGCACCATGTTCTGGGTATGGTGGCAGCCACAGGATGTTCCAGAATGGCAGCAGTCTAGGGAAGTTGTTCCAGAATTGTGGCAGCTTAGGGCATTTGTTCCTCGGGATTAGATTCAACATGCTCAGCAATCCAGACAATCGACTCCTTTAGCCAAGGGAGAAGGAAGCCTGGCTACTGTTCCACCTGGCAGCAGACCTTAGCTTGGTCCAGATGGCACTGGTTTTAGGCACATGTAGAATGCAAGAATGGTGAGGTCAGGAAGTCTTCCACCTAGAGGTCAGAAGGCCTGGGAGGCCAGGCAGTGTGCCCCTGAGAAGGCAGAGTGTGAAACTGTGAGTGTGAAGCCAAAGGTGAAGGAGAGACCCTAGAAATTTGGAGAAGTCAGGAGTGTGGTCACCTGAGGAAAACTGAAAGGAGGGAGCAGAGCCAGCCCCAGAGAGAAGCCATGAGAACTACAAGCTCCGGAAGTACCATAGAGGCTGAGCCGCCGAAGCCCTTTGGAATTTGTAACTTGCCACAGTTTGCCTCAAATGCTGAAAGTGGAACTGTGGAATGTAATGTTTGCTCTGCTAGATTTTGGACTTCCTTTGCTCCTATTCCTTTGTATCCTCCTATTTGTACCTTTTGAAATGAAAGTGTCTAACTCGTGCCATTGAATGTTGGAATTGTTTGACTTTCTTTTCATCTGTTCAGGGGCTTGCAATTAAGAGTTTGCCTTAAATCTCAGAGGAGACTTTGGACTTGGACTTTTCAGCAATGCTGAAACTATTAGGACTTTGGCAACTCTTAGAAATGGACTAAATGTTTCTCTGCATAAAGGTATATGCATGATTCTTTGGGGAGGCCAAGGGCACAATGTTATAGGTTGTGTTTAGATGTCCCCTCAAAGCCTCATGTGGATGAGGTGGGACTTTCTTTTTCAGAAGTAGTTAAATCTGGTATGTGTGATGCTGGTGTTAAGGGCACATGATTACTAAACCATTACATGTGAGTGATTGGTTCGGCACCACTCTAATCCCAGTACTCTGAATAAGATAAAAGGGACAGAGATGGTGGTAAACTCTCTCTCACTGCCTTGGCTACTATGTGGGCGCCGTGTTGTTTCTCCATCGCAAAGCCTGTTTATCATCCCTAACCTTGGAGCCAGCCAATTATGAACTAAAACCTCTATGAACTGTAAACCAAATATACCCCTTCCCCTTTAGCTTTACATGTTGGGTATTTTGTCTCAGCAATGAGAAAAAAATAACTATCACACAAATGAAACAAAAAAATGCAATTTCAAGGTCATTTTAGCCTACAGTATGGTCTCTGTGATTAGAAACTCAAAAACAAATCCCCACTGATAATTCATAGCTCTTCCACTCATATAAAATGCCTGCAGAGCTCGCCAATAGTTTTGAATCCCAGGAATCATTACAGCAGGATAACCTTATCTATCTACTGTTAAATATTTGATCAATTGCCTAGAAGCAAAAACAAATGAATAAATAAATAAATAAACAAACAGACACCTTGTGCTATCACAACTGTTAAGATTCAATTGCCCAAATAGTAGATTCTATTTTTTTTTTTTTTTTTTTTT